>NC_140775.1:5594103-5807064 GCF_044657685.1 Stegodyphus dumicola | reverse complement strand
CGCCCGGCCCCACACGGCAAATGTCACTCGTAAAGTTCTTGAATCTTTTAAGTGGGAGTTGTTTCCTCATCCGCCGTACAGTCCCGACCTGGCACCGAGCGACTTCCACCTATTCCCAGCAATGAAGAAGTGGCTGGCTATGCAGCGTTTTGATGACGACGCACGGCTGCAAGAAGAGGTAACGAAGTGGTTGAAGGCGCAGGCGGCCGAATTTTTCGACGAAGGAATTTCCAAGCTCGTACATCGCTACGATAAATGCCTTAATTTGTATGGTGACTATGTAGAAAAGTAGTATTTGAGTGTGGCTTTCATCTGTATATAATAAAATTTGTTTCCTATACTTTGTTTATTTTTTTATTCCAAAACGTAATCTACTTTCTGGATAGCCCTCGTAGTAATTCCAGAGCACTTTTCAAAAACACTAAAAGAAAAGAAATTTTTGCTGTAGTACAGTGAAGCGCAGACAGAGAATTCTAATTTCTTTTCCACCCTTAGAAATCTGGACTTCATGGCTGATGGAACTTTTAAAGCAACACCACCGCCTTTTAGCCAGATTTATACAATCCATGGTTTCAAATATGATAATGTGATACCTTCAGTACATGTACTGATGCTAAATAAGCGCGAAAAAACATACAATAGAGTGTTTACGGTGATAAAATCTTGATTTTGAAAAAGCTGCCATAAATGCCTTTACAGATTCCTTTCAGAATATCATTCAGAGAGGATTTTTTCTTTTAAGCCTGTGTGTATGTGTGTATAGAAAGTTTCAGTCTGCAGGTTTGCAATGTAAATATGAAAATGATCCGAGTCTCATTTTGGAAATCTCTCAGCTTGCAGCTTTGGGTACGTTCCTCCTTCAGTAGTCATTGAAGCATTTGAACAATTAATATCATCTACTTATTTTGTAAATAATATGAACATCATTCAGTCAATCATAAATTATTTTGAAGACACATGGATTGGCAGATTTACACGTCGTGTTTGACTTCCCTCTTTGGAGCTGTTATGATGCTGTAAAAGATAAAGTTCAAAGGACAAATAATGTTCAAAGGACCCCTAAAAATTTTACTTCAGGTGCAACTGGAATTACAGACCCATTGAGGTATAATTCCGGCTCAGGATGGAGACCTCGCTTTTTACAAAAATGCACGCACACAGTCTTCTGTTTCGAAAACGTAAATCCTTGTCTTTTTGCCCATTCCTGGATCCTGTTCAAAGCGATCTGGAGCTGTCTCTCTACATGTCTCATATCCACACCTCTACAGCTAATTTGTAGATCATCAACATATAAAGAACCTGAAATGGTGGGAGGAAGTTGTTTTAATACAGAATTTATTTTTAGGCTGAAAAGAGTTACACTGAGCACACAGCCTTGAGGCACACCCTCTTCTTGTTCAAAAACATCAGACAAAACAGAGCCTATCCTTACTTGAAAAGTTCTAGCGTTCAGGAAATTCTGAATGAAATTTGGTAGGTTGCCGCGCAAGCCACTCTCGTGAAGATTGCGAATTATACCGTATCTCCATGCCTTATCATAGGCTTTCTCTATATCGAAGAAAATTGAGACAAGGTGATTTCTTCTTACAAAAGCTTTTCGAATGGATGTCTCTAAGAGGAGCATATTATCTACGGTTGTTCTCCCCTTTCGAAAACCACTTTGATAAGGCGATATAATATTATTCTTTTCCAAGAAGTAGACTAGGCGGCTGTTTACCATCTTTTCAAACAGTTTGCAAACACAGCTGGTAAGGGCAATTGGCCGATAGTTCGAGGGATTCCTCGGGTCTTTCCCTGGCTTCGCAATAGGAATGACAATAGCTCTCCTCCATGCACTGGGAAATGTACGCTCCTTCCACACTCTATTGTAAAGTGTGAGAAGGGCACTCAGTGACTTACAGGACAGATGCTTTAGCATTTCATAATACACGCCATCCAGACCCGGACAAGACCTATGTGTCTGCAACAAAGCTCTCTTTAGTTCAACCATAGTAAAGTCTCTATTGTATGGCTCAAAGTTGGAAGAGTTGAAAGCGATGGGATTTTTCTCAGAGCGTTGCTTGATAGAAAGAAATGCAGGTGAGTAATTTCGGCTGGAAGAAACGGCAGCAAATGTCTCACCAATTGTATTTGCAATTTCTTCTATGGAGCTAATCACTCGGCCATCTTTTTCCAGAAAGGAAAGTGAGTGGTCTTTGTACATTCCGCATGCTTTTCGAACTCTTTCCCAAACCCGCTTACTAGGCGTAGAGGATGTTATTGAGGACAGATATGAAATCCAGGAATCCCTCTGGCTCTGCCTTCTTACTTTCCGTGCATTTGCTTTGGCTCTTTTAAAAGCTATGAGGTTTCGCAGAGTAGGATATCTACGAAAAATACCCCATGCTTTTTTCTGTTTTTTCAGTGCTTCATGACAGTCGCGATTCCACCATGGTTTCGAATATTTTAGTGTTTTTCCTGATGTTCTAGGAATCGAAAGCATAGCTGCCTGAATAATAGTATTAGTAACAGCTTCAACAGCGTCATCGATATGCACACCTTCTACCATTTCCTCTGTCAGCTCTGCAACGGAAGAGAAGAGTTCCCAGTCTGCCCTGTCCAGGATAAAACGAGGAACTCTCGACACGGGGTTTGCTCCTCTTCGTGCAAGAGACACAAAAATAGGATAATGATCGCTGTTGTACAGGTCATTTCCGACACTAAAAGTGCAAAATGGCAACAGAGATGGTGAACAGATGGCAAGATCGAGAGCGTGGAATGTCCTTCAAGGCTCATGGAAGTATGTATCTTGCCCATTATTTAGGAGACAAAGGCTGTGATCTTCGATCATCTGCTCAATTTGTCTTCCTCGGCAATTTGTATCTTTGCTACCCCAGAGTGGATTATGGCCGTTAAAATCTCCTATTATAATATAATGCTCAGGCAGCTGCTCTATTAGATTATTTAAATCTTGCTGATAAATGTGCTCATTTGGAGGCAAATACAAAGAAACAAATGAAACAATAATATCAAAATTTATTTGAGTAGCGACAACTTGGAGGGATGTCGTCAAAGGAAGTACATTTGAGGGATAATCCAGTGAGGAGAGGAGACCTACACCTCCACTGGCACGCTCACCTGCAATGTTATCCTTCCTGACGAAAGAAAACCTCCGAAGTTTTGCATGGTGTTCGGGTTTCAAATTTGTTTCCTGTATTGCTAAGCACACAGGATGATGCACATTTATTATAGATTTGATGTCAAGGAAATTTCGGTGGAAACCGCGACAGTTCCATGACATGAGGGTGGCCATTATGAATGGTTTTTGTTTTTTCTGTGCTGTTCTTTTGTTTTTCGTGGAAGTAGATGCCTGGGAACTTCTAGACCCTCTTCTACTTCCATAAAGTCTGAATCCGCAGATTCAGAAATCATCTCATCAAAAGAGCTATTGCTGTGACTTCTATTTTTATTGGATATTTTATGTGTAGAAGTTTTGGGCTTACTTTGAATAACTGTTTCTTTCTTTTGTACTATATGGGTTGCATTTTCTTTTTGCTTGTTGGATGTAGACGGATGGGTTTTATTTGCTAGGGTCTGTGTGCCTATTGATGTTTGGGTGGCGACTGTACGAGATGATTTTACAGCACTGGCGTATGATGTATTTGGTCGAAGCTGTGTGCTCTGGACTAATCTTCTGGCTTCGGCATATGAGATGTTCCTCGTAAACTTTGCAGTCTGCACTTCTTTTTCCAATTTCCATTTTGGGCAGAGGCGTGAAAATGCTGGGTGCTCACCCTTGCAATTTATACAAAGAGGCGCAGCCGTACAATTTTCAGAATCGTGGCCAATCTGTGAGCATCGGGCGCATGTAAGGCTGCCACGACAAGACGTCTTAGAATGGCCGAAACGCTGGCATTGGAAACATCGCATAGGGTTTGGAATATAAGGTCTTACAGGAATATTTAGATATCCGGCCTTAATATTCTTAGGCAGATCAGGCGTGTTGAAGGTAAGGATCACGTGTTTCGTGTCTATCAACTTACCTTCTTTACGCATCTTGATCCGCCTTACACCGCAGACATTTTGTTCGGAGAGCTCAGAAGCGATCTCTTCTTCAGAAACATACAGAAGGTCGAATTCTGAGATTACACCCCGACAATAGTTCAGTGACTTATGTGGTGTTACAGTCACATTCGCTTGCCCAAGTTTAGTTATCTGAAGTAAAGAAGCAGACTGGGTGGCTGAGGTTGTATCAATAAGCAGGTCTCCGGAGCGGAGACGCTTTATATTTCTCGGCTCACCAATATAGGACTGGATGTATTTGTTTATTACGAAAGGAGACATCTTATGCATTTCGCCAGAAGGACTAGAGATGACTAGGAAACGGGGAATATTGTTATGATTTTTTTCATTTGTATCTGTACGTAATTTTTTTGCAGTAGACTTTTCAGAAGTAGGTTGAGTGAGTGGTTGAGTGAGTGGTTTAGCAGTAGACGTTTCAGAAATATGTTGAATGACTGGTTTAACAGTAGATGTTTCAGAACTAGGTTGAGTGACTGGTTTAGGAGTAGAAGTTTCAGAACTAGGTTGAGTGACAGGAGTGATTTGAGTGACTTGAGTGACAGGATTGACTTGAGTGACTGGAGTTACCTCGAAATCTTTTATTAAGTAAATATGAGAAGCCATAGTGAAAGAATAAAGATTCTGGTCCGACGGCCCCGCCCACCACGGAGCCCAACAAGGGAACACAGATTCCTGTGTTAGGGCTAGCCGGACCTATACGCAAACTGAAGCCCCACAGTCGGCTTTCCCGAAAGCAGGTACTTCCGAGAGCTTGACCCCAAGCCACTGACACAAGGACTAGTGACCAGCCGATTGACACCCGTGAGGACGACTAAGGTGCCTCCCGTTTAGCTGAAGCAGAGGCCAAAGCAGTGTGTTGGGGACAGTACCTCGCCCCTCAACTACCAGGACCCTCCTTTCCAGCGACACGGGTCTCCACGCACGGCAAACGCGTGGGCAGTTTTCTCCCCACTTGAAAACTAGAAACAAGGTCTGTTCCAGCCTCTCGTGACGAGCCCCAAACTCCGTAGAGAGAAACCACAAGGGAGAAGGGAAGGGAAAAAGATCCAGCCAAGAGGAGAGGAGACGGAAAAGAGGATAGATCACTGGGGCTCCAGGATCGTGACACCCGTCTCACCAAGAAGATGATCCCCTGAAGGGCTAGGGTACCTCGGGATTGCCACACCCGTACTCACAAAAGTGAGCCCCTGAGGGCTATATTTCATTTAAATTTGTTACGTTTGCAGTAATTTTGTTTCCCCTTCCCCATGACTATATTTGAAAGGAATAGAAAGCACGGGAAGCATTGGAAATTTTCTGATGAAAAAAAAACATTAATTACATTAATTAAAGTGGTTCATCAGCTAATTCAGAATGAACAGTAAAACAGCGATTTTCTCTGAAAATGGGGTACAAATAGCTTTGTTGTAATAATGTTGGAAACATTTATTCCCACATCAGTTTTGTGATCCCATCTGTGTTCAATTTACTGAAAGAGAATTAGCACATTTGTTTTATATTAGCACGCAGCGATTTAAAGAGCCCACCTCTCTTTATGCTTTCCCTTCCCCCCCCCACCCTCACAACAGTTGATGAGTAAGATATTAAAGTCAGACAGAATATATCAAACTCAAGGCGAGGAACCTAAAAACTGTCTTTATTTCAAAAGTAATGAACATACGATGCCACCTAGTAGACGTCAGAAAAACATTCCCGCTTAAAATGCGTATTAGGATCACCCGTCCTCTGCATGCAATCTCTAGTGATGCGTGGATGGGATGCCCGGCCGTAACAGATGTTCTTAGGAAATGCGTATATGGGACACCTGTCCTGAAAATAATGCATCACTGCTGTCAAAGAAAAAGAAAATAAGACTCTAATGGGTATCTACTCTCTAATTGGAAGGAATTCAAAACTTAATCTAAACACCAAAGAATTCTCTATCTTCCCAATCAATCAGACCCATCATTTTAATCTGCTCCTGCCTGGCCAGCAGCAGCAGGTACAAATCGTTCAATCTTCAAAAAATTTCAACACAAAGCATTCTGAATTATTACAAATGCTCCATGATATATCAGAAATAATGTCATCTACAATGATCTAAAAATTCAACCCAACATTGAAATTCTCAAGCTCTCCCATAATTTTTTCACCAGCTGTGACAGTCACGATAAAGAAGTAATAAAGGACTTAGGGAACTATGATTCTACCACGGAACCACCGTAGACCCAGATCTATTTATCAGGACTTTTAACTGGTAATTCAAAAACTTCTAAACTGGTAGTGTACATACTAAATATATTTATTTACTCAAGATTCAAGATTTTTATTTATAATAAATCGGGTCAAGCAGGTAGTAACTTTACTTTTATTTACTTGCAAAAAAAAAAAGACTGTTCATCCTTCCAGTTTAATTTTCAGTGAAAAATTTTCCCAAGTCCAAAAGTTCAACAAAATTCTCAAAGTCCAAATGTTTCAGCTCCAACATCACATGACCAAAACCCACCAACAGAACAAATATGTACCACAACAAAAATTACATAATTGGACAAGAAGCTTATCTCATTATAATATTAACAAAATATTATTGGAAATACTTATATTAATAAATACTCTTTTTGGCAACGTTTTCACATGATTAATAAAAAATTACATTATTTACAGTTTTATTTATGGTAATTCTAAACCTGAGTCTGTGATTTTAGTTTATCCACTTTTTTTTCCCTGTGCAGTGAGCGTGGGATCGTTCGTTCGGGCTCTGCAAAATTTTTATGGTTTGCATTTCAAGTAAGTTTTTTTCTGTTTTTTTAGTACGCCTTCCATTTTAAGAGTGTTAAGTACCAGGGTTTACTAACTTTTGGAAACCACGGGTTTCCAAATAGGAACTTTGTGTAACAACAGAGATTTATTTCTTGAGATTTTTTAAGGCAGCTGTGTTAGTGAATGGGGATTTAAATTCCTTAAAGTGTGGAAGAATTATGAAGCTTGGTCCTGAAAAGATTGTTTCAGATGGTTTTGCTTGGATATGCAGGAACGCTAACAAGGGAAAGGTTTGCAGGGCTCAAAAGTCTTACAGGAACGGCTCTTTGTTTTCATGCAGTAAGTTAAAGCTGGAGGAGCTATTTCATTTAACATTTGAAATACTAAGTAATCACTTTGTAAATGAAGTGATTCTCAATCACATTGAGCTGATGTCTGAGAAAAAAGGTGGTGTGTGTAAGATCATCGAAATTGACAAATCTAAATTTGACAAGATGAAATATAAGAGAGTGCATTGGGTGGAGGGTCAGTAAGTTTTGGGTGGGGTGGAGAAGGGATCGGGAAAGTTTCTTCTGGTTGCAGTACCCAATAGGACACAAGAAACATTATTAAATGCCATTAAAGAATGGATAGAACCAGGTACCCTTATTTATAGTGATTGCTGGAAAGCATATGCCTCACACAAAATCTAATTATTAATGCCAAAAACATGTCTTCCCTGATGTAGCTGTAGGATTAAATGAAACCATAGCAAAATTAACGAATAAAGCATTCAAAGTTAAAAGAGTTATGATTCTACCACGGAACCACCGTAGACCCAGATCTATTTATCAGGACTTTTAACTGGTAATTCAAAAACTTCTAAACTGGTAGTGTACATACTACATATATTTATTTACTCAAGTTTCAAGATTTTTATTTATAATAAATCGGGTCAAGCAGGTAGTAACTTTACTTTTATTTACTTGCAAAAAAAAAAAAGACTGTTCATCCTTCCAGTTTAATTTTCAGTGAAAAATTTTCCCAAGTCCAAAAGTTCAACAAAATTCTCAAAGTCCAAATGTTTCAGCTCCAACATCACATGACCAAAACCCACCAACAGAACAAATATGTACCACAACAAAAATTACATGATTGGACAAGAAGCTTATCTCATTATAATATTAACAAAATATTATTGGAAATACTTATATTAATAAATACTCTTTTTGGCAACGTTTTCACATGATTAATAAAAAATTACATTATTTACAGTTTTATTTATGGTAATTCTAAACCTGAGTCTGTGATTTTAGTTTATCCACTTTTTTTTCCCTGTGCAGTGAGCGTGGGATCGTTCGTTCGGGCTCTGCAAAATTTTTATGGTTTGCATTTCAAGTAAGTTTTTTTCTGTTTTTTTAGTACGCCTTCCATTTTAAGAGTGTTAAGTACCAGGGTTTACTAACTTTTGGAAACCACGGGTTTCCAAATAGGAACTTTGTGTAACAACAGAGATTTATTTCTTGAGATTTTTTAAGGCAGCTGTGTTAGTGAATGGGGATTTAATTTCCTTAAAGTGTGGAAGAATTATGAAGCTTGGTCCTGAAAAGATTGTTTCAGATGGTTTTGCTTGGATATGCAGGAACGTTAACAAGGGAAAGGTTTGCAGGGCTCAAAAGTCTTACAGGAACGGCTCTTTGTTTTCATGCAGTAAGTTAAAGCTGGAGGAGCTATTTCATTTAACATTTGAAATACTAAGTAATCACTTTGTAAATGAAGTGATTCTCAATCACATTGAGCTGATGTCTGAGAAAAAAGGTGGTGTGTGTAAGATCATCGAAATTGACAAATCTAAATTTGACAAGATGAAATATAAGAGAGTGCATTGGGTGGAGGGTCAGTAAGTTTTGGGTGGGGTGTAGAAGGGATCGGGAAAGTTTCTTCTGGTTGCAGTACCCAATAGGACACAAGAAACATTATTAAATGCCATTAAAGAATGGATAGAACCAGGTACCCTTATTTATAGTGATTGCTGGAAAGCATATGCCTCACACAAAATCTAATTATTAATGCCAAAAACATGTCTTCCCTGATGTAGCTGTAGGATTAAATGAAACCATAGCAAAATTAACGAATAAAGCATTCAAAGTTAAAAGAGTTAATCAATTAAGCCAATTAGAAAAGGAAGTACAGTAGACGTTCGTTTTTACGAACCTCTTTTTTACGAACACTCTCGATTTGACGAACTAGCGAATGGTCCCGAATACACTCCCATAGATGTAATGTAATTTTGCGCTCTTATTTACGAACTACAAATCAGGAAAATCTCTTTTTTGCGAACTCAGTTTTCATACTTCTGTGTGTTTCATTGGGACGAAGTGTGAAGGTCAAATAAAATCTCCAACTATTTTGAGGCAGCAAGTGCGAAACATTCGAAGAAGTACAGTAAGGAAGGAGGGGGTGGAGAAGAGGGGGAATTAGGACAAATTTATGGTGTTGTTTGTTGTAGGAGGCTCTCAGAAGAGCATCGGCCTGATGTTGTTGGGTGGGGGTGAGACCATTCATGTTAAAGGGTTTGGGTTGCTTCTAAAAGAGAGTTGTTGCTTTTTGTAATGTCATAGTCATTTGATCTGGTCATAGTCAGGTCTTTTGTAATGTCATAGTCAGCTAGGTAACTAATTACTAACCAATACTGATAGTTATATGACCGTGAGTATCACAAAATTTGTTGCTGATTCCCGTTTTTGCTTTGCCGCAAGAGCTTACATAATCAATATTGAAAGTTAGAGAACTTTCTTTCATAATTTTTAGTGCAGTAAAATATGATCTAATTTAACATATGCTGGAGATTTCTCACTTTCTTCCATAGGAACTTTATGTGTGGAGTTAGTTTGTTCGTGAGATTTTGAGTGAGATACGATATGCATATACTCTCACGTATACGAGGGCCATCCAGGAAGTAGATTACGTTTCCGTCTGTGTCCGCTAGGGGCGGGGCTAGCGCGGCCATCTTGGGGTCAGAGCGTTGCGCAGCTCAGTCTGCATCTAGCCGTGCTAGTGAGAGGTTCGTGCTGTGCTCCGTTCAGATACTGTGACAGTTTGAAATGTCTGCGTTAATTGAAAATCCCGCGAGCTGCGAGGTGCGCTCAGTAATAAGGTTTCTGACTGCAAAAAACTGTAAACCGATAGAAATCTATCGGCAGCTTCGTGAAGTGTATGGGGACAACATTATCACTGAAGGTGGAGTGCGTCAGTGGGTCATAAGATTTCAAAATGGCCGAACCAATGTTCACGACGAAGATCGAAGTGGGAGACCCAGCATAGTGACCGCCGAACTTCTCGAAAAAGTTGATGCTAAAGTCCGTGAAAATCGAAATTTCACAATAACGGAACTTTCTTTGAGTTTTCCACAAATTTCGCGAAGTTTGTTGCACGAAATCATCAGCGAAAAGCTTGGTTACCACAAGTTTTGTGCAAGATGGATTCCAAAAATCTTGACAGAGGACCACAAAAATCAGCGAATGGCTACAGCGTTGAACTTTTTGGACGCTTACCATAAGGATGGTGACTCTTTACTCGATCGCATCGTTACTGGTGACGAAACATGGGTGAAACATGTGAACTGTGAAACGAAATTGCAATCAATGCAGTGGGGGCACACAAGTTCTTCCCAAAAACCCAAGAAATGCATGCAAACAATGTCGGCAAGGAAGATGATGGCGACTGTTTTTTGGGACAGAAAAGGTGTAATTTTGGTGGACTTCCTGGAAAGAGGCACTACAATAAACTCTCAAAGGTATTGCCAAACTCTCCAAAAACTCAGAAGAGCAATTCAAAACAAGCGCAGAGGAATGTTGAGCTCTAAGATCCTGTTGATTCCCGACAACGCCCGGCCCCACACGGCAAATGTCACTCGTAAAGTTCTTGAATCTTTTAAGTGGGAGTTGTTTCCTCATCCGCCGTACAGTCCCGACCTGGCACCGAGCGACTTCCACCTATTCCCAGCAATGAAGAAGTGGCTGGCTATGCAGCGTTTTGATGACGACGCACGGCTGCAAGAAGAGGTAACGAAGTGGTTGAAGGCGCAGGCGGCCGAATTTTTCGACGAAGGAATTTCCAAGCTCGTACATCGCTACGATAAATGCCTTAATTTGTATGGTGACTATGTAGAAAAGTAGTATTTGAGTGTGGCTTTCATCTGTATATAATAAAATTTGTTTCCTATACTTTGTTTATTTTTTTATTCCAAAACGTAATCTACTTTCTGGATAGCCCTCGTAGTAATTCCAGAGCACTTTTCAAAAACACTAAAAGAAAAGAAATTTTTGCTGTAGTACAGTGAAGCGCAGACAGAGAATTCTAATTTCTTTTCCACCCTTAGAAATCTGGACTTCATGGCTGATGGAACTTTTAAAGCAACACCACCGCCTTTTAGCCAGATTTATACAATCCATGGTTTCAAATATGATAATGTGATACCTTCAGTACATGTACTGATGCTAAATAAGCGCGAAAAAACATACAATAGAGTGTTTACGGTGATAAAATCTTGATTTTGAAAAGGCTGCCATAAATGCCTTTACAGATTCCTTTCAGAATATCATTCAGAGAGGATTTTTTCTTTTAAGCCTGTGTGTATGTGTGTATAGAAAGTTTCAGTCTGCAGGTTTGCAATGTAAATATGAAAATGATCCGAGTCTCATTTTGGAAATCTCTCAGCTTGCAGCTTTGGGTACGTTCCTCCTTCAGTAGTCATTGAAGCATTTGAACAATTAATATCATCTACTTATTTTGTAAATAATATGAACATCATTCAGTCAATCATAAATTATTTTGAAGACACATGGATTGGCAGATTTACACGTCGTGTTTGACTTCCCTCTTTGGAGCTGTTATGATGCTGTAAAAGATAAAGTTCAAAGGACAAATAATGTTCAAAGGACCCCTAAAAATTTTACTTCAGGTGCAACTGGAATTACAGACCCATTGAGGTATAATTCCGGCTCAGGATGGAGACCTCGCTTTTTACAAAAATGCACGCACACAGTCTTCTGTTTCGAAAACGTAAATCCTTGTCTTTTTGCCCATTCCTGGATCCTGTTCAAAGCGATCTGGAGCTGTCTCTCTACATGTCTCATATCCACACCTCTACAGCTAATTTGTAGATCATCAACATATAAAGAACCTGAAATGGTGGGAGGAAGTTGTTTTAATACAGAATTTATTTTTAGGCTGAAAAGAGTTACACTGAGCACACAGCCTTGAGGCACACCCTCTTCTTGTTCAAAAACATCAGACAAAACAGAGCCTATCCTTACTTGAAAAGTTCTAGCGTTCAGGAAATTCTGAATGAAATTTGGTAGGTTGCCGCGCAAGCCACTCTCGTGAAGATTGCGAATTATACCGTATCTCCATGCCTTATCATAGGCTTTCTCTATATCGAAGAAAATTGAGACAAGGTGATTTCTTCTTACAAAAGCTTTTCGAATGGATGTCTCTAAGAGGAGCATATTATCTACGGTTGTTCTCCCCTTTCGAAAACCACTTTGATAAGGCGATATAATATTATTCTTTTCCAAGAAGTAGACTAGGCGGCTGTTTACCATCTTTTCAAACAGTTTGCAAACACAGCTGGTAAGGGCAATTGGCCGATAGTTCGAGGGATTCCTCGGGTCTTTCCCTGGCTTCGCAATAGGAATGACAATAGCTCTCCTCCATGCACTGGGAAATGTACGCTCCTTCCACACTCTATTGTAAAGTGTGAGAAGGGCACTCAGTGACTTACAGGACAGATGCTTTAGCATTTCATAATACACGCCATCCAGACCCGGACAAGACCTATGTGTCTGCAACAAAGCTCTCTTTAGTTCAACCATAGTAAAGTCTCTATTGTATGGCTCAAAGTTGGAAGAGTTGAAAGCGATGGGATTTTTCTCAGAGCGTTGCTTGATAGAAAGAAATGCAGGTGAGTAATTTCGGCTGGAAGAAACGGCAGCAAATGTCTCACCAATTGTATTTGCAATTTCTTCTATGGAGCTAATCACTCGGCCATCTTTTTCCAGAAAGGAAAGTGAGTGGTCTTTGTACATTCCGCATGCTTTTCGAACTCTTTCCCAAACCCGCTTACTAGGCGTAGAGGATGTTATTGAGGACAGATATGAAATCCAGGAATCCCTCTGGCTCTGCCTTCTTACTTTCCGTGCATTTGCTTTGGCTCTTTTAAAAGCTATGAGGTTTCGCAGAGTAGGATATCTACGAAAAATACCCCATGCTTTTTTCTGTTTTTTCAGTGCTTCATGACAGTCGCGATTCCACCATGGTTTCGAATATTTTAGTGTTTTTCCTGATGTTCTAGGAATCGAAAGCATAGCTGCCTGAATAATAGTATTAGTAACAGCTTCAACAGCGTCATCGATATGCACACCTTCTACCATTTCCTCTGTCAGCTCTGCAACGGAAGAGAAGAGTTCCCAGTCTGCCCTGTCCAGGATAAAACGAGGAACTCTCGACACGGGGTTTGCTCCTCTTCGTGCAAGAGACACAAAAATAGGATAATGATCGCTGTTGTACAGGTCATTTCCGACACTAAAAGTGCAAAATGGCAACAGAGATGGTGAACAGATGGCAAGATCGAGAGCGTGGAATGTCCTTCAAGGCTCATGGAAGTATGTATCTTGCCCATTATTTAGGAGACAAAGGCTGTGATCTTCGATCATCTGCTCAATTTGTCTTCCTCGGCAATTTGTATCTTTGCTACCCCAGAGTGGATTATGGCCGTTAAAATCTCCTATTATAATATAATGCTCAGGCAGCTGCTCTATTAGATTATTTAAATCTTGCTGATAAATGTGCTCATTTGGAGGCAAATACAAAGAAACAAATGAAACAATAATATCAAAATTTATTTGAGTAGCGACAACTTGGAGGGATGTCGTCAAAGGAAGTACATTTGAGGGATAATCCAGTGAGGAGAGGAGACCTACACCTCCACTGGCACGCTCACCTGCAATGTTATCCTTCCTGACGAAAGAAAACCTCCGAAGTTTTGCATGGTGTTCGGGTTTCAAATTTGTTTCCTGTATTGCTAAGCACACAGGATGATGCACATTTATTATAGATTTGATGTCAAGGAAATTTCGGTGGAAACCGCGACAGTTCCATGACATGAGGGTGGCCATTATGAATGGTTTTTGTTTTTTCTGTGCTGTTCTTTTGTTTTTCGTGGAAGTAGATGCCTGGGAACTTCTAGACCCTCTTCTACTTCCATAAAGTCTGAATCCGCAGATTCAGAAATCATCTCATCAAAAGAGCTATTGCTGTGACTTCTATTTTTATTGGATATTTTATGTGTAGAAGTTTTGGGCTTACTTTGAATAACTGTTTCTTTCTTTTGTACTATATGGGTTGCATTTTCTTTTTGCTTGTTGGATGTAGACGGATGGGTTTTATTTGCTAGGGTCTGTGTGCCTATTGATGTTTGGGTGGCGACTGTACGAGATGATTTTACAGCACTGGCGTATGATGTATTTGGTCGAAGCTGTGTGCTCTGGACTAATCTTCTGGCTTCGGCATATGAGATGTTCCTCGTAAACTTTGCAGTCTGCACTTCTTTTTCCAATTTCCATTTTGGGCAGAGGCGTGAAAATGCTGGGTGCTCACCCTTGCAATTTATACAAAGAGGCGCAGCCGTACAATTTTCAGAATCGTGGCCAATCTGTGAGCATCGGGCGCATGTAAGGCTGCCACGACAAGACGTCTTAGAATGGCCGAAACGCTGGCATTGGAAACATCGCATAGGGTTTGGAATATAAGGTCTTACAGGAATATTTAGATATCCGGCCTTAATATTCTTAGGCAGATCAGGCGTGTTGAAGGTAAGGATCACGTGTTTCGTGTCTATCAACTTACCTTCTTTACGCATCTTGATCCGCCTTACACCGCAGACATTTTGTTCGGAGAGCTCAGAAGCGATCTCTTCTTCAGAAACATACAGAAGGTCGAATTCTGAGATTACACCCCGACAATAGTTCAGTGACTTATGTGGTGTTACAGTCACATTCGCTTGCCCAAGTTTAGTTATCTGAAGTAAAGAAGCAGACTGGGTGGCTGAGGTTGTATCAATAAGCAGGTCTCCGGAGCGGAGACGCTTTATATTTCTCGGCTCACCAATATAGGACTGGATGTATTTGTTTATTACGAAAGGAGACATCTTATGCATTTCGCCAGAAGGACTAGAGATGACTAGGAAACGGGGAATATTGTTATGATTTTTTTCATTTGTATCTGTACGTAATTTTTTTGCAGTAGACTTTTCAGAAGTAGGTTGAGTGAGTGGTTGAGTGAGTGGTTTAGCAGTAGACGTTTCAGAAATATGTTGAATGACTGGTTTAACAGTAGATGTTTCAGAACTAGGTTGAGTGACTGGTTTAGGAGTAGAAGTTTCAGAACTAGGTTGAGTGACAGGAGTGATTTGAGTGACTTGAGTGACAGGATTGACTTGAGTGACTGGAGTTACCTCGAAATCTTTTATTAAGTAAATATGAGAAGCCATAGTGAAAGAATAAAGATTCTGGTCCGACGGCCCCGCCCACCACGGAGCCCAACAAGGGAACACAGATTCCTGTGTTAGGGCTAGCCGGACCTATACGCAAACTGAAGCCCCACAGTCGGCTTTCCCGAAAGCAGGTACTTCCGAGAGCTTGACCCCAAGCCACTGACACAAGGACTAGTGACCAGCCGATTGACACCCGTGAGGACGACTAAGGTGCCTCCCGTTTAGCTGAAGCAGAGGCCAAAGCAGTGTGTTGGGGACAGTACCTCGCCCCTCAACTACCAGGACCCTCCTTTCCAGCGACACGGGTCTCCACGCACGGCAAACGCGTGGGCAGTTTTCTCCCCACTTGAAAACTAGAAACAAGGTCTGTTCCAGCCTCTCGTGACGAGCCCCAAACTCCGTAGAGAGAAACCACAAGGGAGAAGGGAAGGGAAAAAGATCCAGCCAAGAGGAGAGGAGACGGAAAAGAGGATAGATCACTGGGGCTCCAGGATCGTGACACCCGTCTCACCAAGAAGATGATCCCCTGAAGGGCTAGGGTACCTCGGGATTGCCACACCCGTACTCACAAAAGTGAGCCCCTGAGGGCTATATTTCATTTAAATTTGTTACGTTTGCAGTAATTTTGTTTCCCCTTCCCCATGACTATATTTGAAAGGAATAGAAAGCACGGGAAGCATTGGAAATTTTCTGATGAAAAAAAAACATTAATTACATTAATTAAAGTGGTTCATCAGCTAATTCAGAATGAACAGTAAAACAGCGATTTTCTCTGAAAATGGGGTACAAATAGCTTTGTTGTAATAATGTTGGAAACATTTATTCCCACATCAGTTTTGTGATCCCATCTGTGTTCAATTTACTGAAAGAGAATTAGCACATTTGTTTTATATTAGCACGCAGCGATTTAAAGAGCCCACCTCTCTTTATGCTTTCCCTTCCCCCCCCCCACCCTCACAACAGTTGATGAGTAAGATATTAAAGTCAGACAGAATATATCAAACTCAAGGCGAGGAACCTAAAAACTGTCTTTATTTCAAAAGTAATGAACATACGATGCCACCTAGTAGACGTCAGAAAAACATTCCCGCTTAAAATGCGTATTAGGATCACCCGTCCTCTGCATGCAATCTCTAGTGATGCGTGGATGGGATGCCCGGCCGTAACAGATGTTCTTAGGAAATGCGTATATGGGACACCTGTCCTGAAAATAATGCATCACTGCTGTCAAAGAAAAAGAAAATAAGACTCTAATGGGTATCTACTCTCTAATTGGAAGGAATTCAAAACTTAATCTAAACACCAAAGAATTCTCTATCTTCCCAATCAATCAGACCCATCATTTTAATCTGCTTCTGCCTGGCCAGCAGCAGCAGGTACAAATCGTTCAATCTTCAAAAAATTTCAACACAAAGCATTCTGAATTATTACAAATGCTCCATGATATATCAGAAATAATGTCATCTACAATGATCTAAAAATTCAACCCAACATTGAAATTCTCAAGCTCTCCCATAATTTTTTCACCAGCTGTGACAGTCACGATAAAGAAGTAATAAAGGACTTAGGGAACTATGATTCTACCACGGAACCACCGTAGACCCAGATCTATTTATCAGGACTTTTAACTGGTAATTCAAAAACTTCTAAACTGGTAGTGTACATACTACATATATTTATTTACTCAAGATTCAAGATTTTTATTTATAATAAATCGGGTCAAGCAGGTAGTAACTTTACTTTTATTTACTTGCAAAAAAAAAAAGACTGTTCATCCTTCCAGTTTAATTTTCAGTGAAAAATTTTCCCAAGTCCAAAAGTTCAACAAAATTCTCAAAGTCCAAATGTTTCAGCTCCAACATCACATGACCAAAACCCACCAACAGAACAAATATGTACCACAACAAAAATTACATAATTGGACAAGAAGCTTATCTCATTATAATATTAACAAAATATTATTGGAAATACTTATATTAATAAATACTCTTTTTGGCAACGTTTTCACATGATTAATAAAAAATTACATTATTTACAGTTTTATTTATGGTAATTCTAAACCTGAGTCTGTGATTTTAGTTTATCCACTTTTTTTTCCCTGTGCAGTGAGCGTGGGATCGTTCGTTCGGGCTCTGCAAAATTTTTATGGTTTGCATTTCAAGTAAGTTTTTTTCTGTTTTTTTAGTACGCCTTCCATTTTAAGAGTGTTAAGTACCAGGGTTTACTAACTTTTGGAAACCACGGGTTTCCAAATAGGAACTTTGTGTAACAACAGAGATTTATTTCTTGAGATTTTTTAAGGCAGCTGTGTTAGTGAATGGGGATTTAAATTCCTTAAAGTGTGGAAGAATTATGAAGCTTGGTCCTGAAAAGATTGTTTCAGATGGTTTTGCTTGGATATGCAGGAACGCTAACAAGGGAAAGGTTTGCAGGGCTCAAAAGTCTTACAGGAACGGCTCTTTGTTTTCATGCAGTAAGTTAAAGCTGGAGGAGCTATTTCATTTAACATTTGAAATACTAAGTAATCACTTTGTAAATGAAGTGATTCTCAATCACATTGAGCTGATGTCTGAGAAAAAAGGTGGTGTGTGTAAGATCATCGAAATTGACAAATCTAAATTTGACAAGATGAAATATAAGAGAGTGCATTGGGTGGAGGGTCAGTAAGTTTTGGGTGGGGTGGAGAAGGGATCGGGAAAGTTTCTTCTGGTTGCAGTACCCAATAGGACACAAGAAACATTATTAAATGCCATTAAAGAATGGATAGAACCAGGTACCCTTATTTATAGTGATTGCTGGAAAGCATATGCCTCACACAAAATCTAATTATTAATGCCAAAAACATGTCTTCCCTGATGTAGCTGTAGGATTAAATGAAACCATAGCAAAATTAACGAATAAAGCATTCAAAGTTAAAAGAGTTATGATTCTACCACGGAACCACCGTAGACCCAGATCTATTTATCAGGACTTTTAACTGGTAATTCAAAAACTTCTAAACTGGTAGTGTACATACTACATATATTTATTTACTCAAGTTTCAAGATTTTTATTTATAATAAATCGGGTCAAGCAGGTAGTAACTTTACTTTTATTTACTTGCAAAAAAAAAAAGACTGTTCATCCTTCCAGTTTAATTTTCAGTGAAAAATTTTCCCAAGTCCAAAAGTTCAACAAAATTCTCAAAGTCCAAATGTTTCAGCTCCAACATCACATGACCAAAACCCACCAACAGAACAAATATGTACCACAACAAAAATTACATGATTGGACAAGAAGCTTATCTCATTATAATATTAACAAAATATTATTGGAAATACTTATATTAATAAATACTCTTTTTGGCAACGTTTTCACATGATTAATAAAAAATTACATTATTTACAGTTTTATTTATGGTAATTCTAAACCTGAGTCTGTGATTTTAGTTTATCCACTTTTTTTTCCCTGTGCAGTGAGCGTGGGATCGTTCGTTCGGGCTCTGCAAAATTTTTATGGTTTGCATTTCAAGTAAGTTTTTTTCTGTTTTTTTAGTACGCCTTCCATTTTAAGAGTGTTAAGTACCAGGGTTTACTAACTTTTGGAAACCACGGGTTTCCAAATAGGAACTTTGTGTAACAACAGAGATTTATTTCTTGAGATTTTTTAAGGCAGCTGTGTTAGTGAATGGGGATTTAATTTCCTTAAAGTGTGGAAGAATTATGAAGCTTGGTCCTGAAAAGATTGTTTCAGATGGTTTTGCTTGGATATGCAGGAACGTTAACAAGGGAAAGGTTTGCAGGGCTCAAAAGTCTTACAGGAACGGCTCTTTGTTTTCATGCAGTAAGTTAAAGCTGGAGGAGCTATTTCATTTAACATTTGAAATACTAAGTAATCACTTTGTAAATGAAGTGATTCTCAATCACATTGAGCTGATGTCTGAGAAAAAAGGTGGTGTGTGTAAGATCATCGAAATTGACAAATCTAAATTTGACAAGATGAAATATAAGAGAGTGCATTGGGTGGAGGGTCAGTAAGTTTTGGGTGGGGTGGAGAAGGGATCGGGAAAGTTTCTTCTGGTTGCAGTACCCAATAGGACACAAGAAACATTATTAAATGCCATTAAAGAATGGATAGAACCAGGTACCCTTATTTATAGTGATTGCTGGAAAGCATATGCCTCACACAAAATCTAATTATTAATGCCAAAAACATGTCTTCCCTGATGTAGCTGTAGGATTAAATGAAACCATAGCAAAATTAACGAATAAAGCATTCAAAGTTAAAAGAGTTAATCAATTAAGCCAATTAGAAAAGGAAGTACAGTAGACGTTCGTTTTTACGAACCTCTTTTTTACGAACACTCTCGATTTGACGAACTAGCGAATGGTCCCGAATACACTCCCATAGATGTAATGTAATTTTGCGCTCTTATTTACGAACTACAAATCAGGAAAATCTCTTTTTTGCGAACTCAGTTTTCATACTTCTGTGTGTTTCATTGGGACGAAGTGTGAAGGTCAAATAAAATCTCCAACTATTTTGAGGCAGCAAGTGCGAAACATTCGAAGAAGTACAGTAAGGAAGGAGGGGGTGGAGAAGAGGGGGAATTAGGACAAATTTATGGTGTTGTTTGTTGTAGGAGGCTCTCAGAAGAGCATCGGCCTGATGTTGTTGGGTGGGGGTGAGACCATTCATGTTAAAGGGTTTGGGTTGCTTCTAAAAGAGAGTTGCTTTTTGTAATGTCATAGTCATTTGATCTGGTCATAGTCAGGTCTTTTGTAATGTCATAGTCAGCTAGGTAACTAATTACTAACCAATACTGATAGTTATATGACCGTGAGTATCACAAAATTTGTTGCTGATTCCCGTTTTTGCTTTGCCGCAAGAGCTTACATAATCAATATTGAAAGTTAGAGAACTTTCTTTCATAATTTTTAGTGCAGTAAAATATGATCTATTTTAACATATGCTGGAGATTTCTCACTTTCTTCCATAGGAACTTTATGTGTGGAGTTAGTTTGTTCGTGAGATTTTGAGTGAGATACGATATGCATATACTCTCACGTATACGAGGGCCATCCAGGAAGTAGATTACGTTTCCGTCTGTGTCCGCTAGGGGCGGGGCTAGCGCGGCCATCTTGGGGTCAGAGCGTTGCGCAGCTCAGTCTGCATCTAGCCGTGCTAGTGAGAGGTTCGTGCTGTGCTCCGTTCAGATACTGTGACAGTTTGAAATGTCTGCGTTAATTGAAAATCCCGCGAGCTGCGAGGTGCGCTCAGTAATAAGGTTTCTGACTGCAAAAAACTGTAAACCGATAGAAATCTATCGGCAGCTTCGTGAAGTGTATGGGGACAACATTATCACTGAAGGTGGAGTGCGTCAGTGGGTCATAAGATTTCAAAATGGCCGAACCAATGTTCACGACGAAGATCGAAGTGGGAGACCCAGCATAGTGACCGCCGAACTTCTCGAAAAAGTTGATGCTAAAGTCCGTGAAAATCGAAATTTCACAATAACGGAACTTTCTTTGAGTTTTCCACAAATTTCGCGAAGTTTGTTGCACGAAATCATCAGCGAAAAGCTTGGTTACCACAAGTTTTGTGCAAGATGGATTCCAAAAATCTTGACAAAGGACCACAAAAATCAGCGAATGGCTACAGCGTTGAACTTTTTGGACGCTTACCATAAGGATGGTGACTCTTTACTCGATCGCATCGTTACTGGTGACGAAACATGGGTGAAACATGTGAACTGTGAAACGAAATTGCAATCAATGCAGTGGGGGCACACAAGTTCTTCCCAAAAACCCAAGAAATGCATGCAAACAATGTCGGCAAGGAAGATGATGGCGACTGTTTTTTGGGACAGAAAAGGTGTAATTTTGGTGGACTTCCTGGAAAGAGGCACTACAATAAACTCTCAAAGGTATTGCCAAACTCTCCAAAAACTCAGAAGAGCAATTCAAAACAAGCGCAGAGGAATGTTGAGCTCTAAGATCCTGTTGATTCCCGACAACGCCCGGCCCCACACGGCAAATGTCACTCGTAAAGTTCTTGAATCTTTTAAGTGGGAGTTGTTTCCTCATCCGCCGTACAGTCCCGACCTGGCACCGAGCGACTTCCACCTATTCCCAGCAATGAAGAAGTGGCTGGCTATGCAGCGTTTTGATGACGACGCACAGCTGCAAGAAGAGGTAACGAAGTGGTTGAAGGCGCAGGCGGCCGAATTTTTCGACGAAGGAATTTCCAAGCTCGTACATCGCTACGATAAATGCCTTAATTTGTATGGTGACTATGTAGAAAAGTAGTATTTGAGTGTGGCTTTCATCTGTATATAATAAAATTTGTTTCCTATACTTTGTTTATTTTTTTATTCCAAAACGTAATCTACTTTCTGGATAGCCCTCGTAGTAATTCCAGAGCACTTTTCAAAAACACTAAAAGAAAAGAAATTTTTGCTGTAGTACAGTGAAGCGCAGACAGAGAATTCTAATTTCTTTTCCACCCTTAGAAATCTGGACTTCATGGCTGATGGAACTTTTAAAGCAACACCACCGCCTTTTAGCCAGATTTATACAATCCATGGTTTCAAATATGATAATGTGATACCTGCAGTACATGTACTGATGCTAAATAAGCGCGAAAAAACATACAATAGAGTGTTTACGGTGATAAAATCTTGATTTTGAAAAGGCTGCCATAAATGCCTTTACAGATTCCTTTCAGAATATCATTCAGAGAGGATTTTTTCTTTTAAGCCTGTGTGTATGTGTGTATAGAAAGTTTCAGTCTGCAGGTTTGCAATGTAAATATGAAAATGATCCGAGTCTCATTTTGGAAATCTCTCAGCTTGCAGCTTTGGGTACGTTCCTCCTTCAGTAGTCATTGAAGCATTTGAACAATTAATATCATCTACTTATTTTGTAAATAATATGAACATCATTCAGTCAATCATAAATTATTTTGAAGACACATGGATTGGCAGATTTACACGTCGTGTTTGACTTCCCTCTTTGGAGCTGTTATGATGCTGTAAAAGATAAAGTTCAAAGGACAAATAATGTTCAAAGGACCCCTAAAAATTTTACTTCAGGTGCAACTGGAATTACAGACCCATTGAGGTATAATTCCGGCTCAGGATGGAGACCTCGCTTTTTACAAAAATGCACGCACACAGTCTTCTGTTTCGAAAACGTAAATCCTTGTCTTTTTGCCCATTCCTGGATCCTGTTCAAAGCGATCTGGAGCTGTCTCTCTACATGTCTCATATCCACACCTCTACAGCTAATTTGTAGATCATCAACATATAAAGAACCTGAAATGGTGGGAGGAAGTTGTTTTAATACAGAATTTATTTTTAGGCTGAAAAGAGTTACACTGAGCACACAGCCTTGAGGCACACCCTCTTCTTGTTCAAAAACATCAGACAAAACAGAGCCTATCCTTACTTGAAAAGTTCTAGCGTTCAGGAAATTCTGAATGAAATTTGGTAGGTTGCCGCGCAAGCCACTCTCGTGAAGATTGCGAATTATACCGTATCTCCATGCCTTATCATAGGCTTTCTCTATATCGAAGAAAATTGAGACAAGGTGATTTCTTCTTACAAAAGCTTTTCGAATGGATGTCTCTAAGAGGAGCATATTATCTACGGTTGTTCTCCCCTTTCGAAAACCACTTTGATAAGGCGATATAATATTATTCTTTTCCAAGAAGTAGACTAGGCGGCTGTTTACCATCTTTTCAAACAGTTTGCAAACACAGCTGGTAAGGGCAATTGGCCGATAGTTCGAGGGATTCCTCGGGTCTTTCCCTGGCTTCGCAATAGGAATGACAATAGCTCTCCTCCATGCACTGGGAAATGTACGCTCCTTCCACACTCTATTGTAAAGTGTGAGAAGGGCACTCAGTGACTTACAGGACAGATGCTTTAGCATTTCATAATACACGCCATCCAGACCCGGACAAGACCTATGTGTCTGCAACAAAGCTCTCTTTAGTTCAACCATAGTAAAGTCTCTATTGTATGGCTCAAAGTTGGAAGAGTTGAAAGCGATGGGATTTTTCTCAGAGCGTTGCTTGATAGAAAGAAATGCAGGTGAGTAATTTCGGCTGGAAGAAACGGCAGCAAATGTCTCACCAATTGTATTTGCAATTTCTTCTATGGAGCTAATCACTCGGCCATCTTTTTCCAGAAAGGAAAGTGAGTGGTCTTTGTACATTCCGCATGCTTTTCGAACTCTTTCCCAAACCCGCTTACTAGGCGTAGAGGATGTTATTGAGGACACATATGAAATCCAGGAATCCCTCTGGCTCTGCCTTCTTACTTTCCGTGCATTTGCTTTGGCTCTTTTAAAAGCTATGAGGTTTCGCAGAGTAGGATATCTACGAAAAATACCCCATGCTTTTTTCTGTTTTTTCAGTGCTTCATGACAGTCGCGATTCCACCATGGTTTCGAATATTTTAGTGTTTTTCCTGATGTTCTAGGAATCGAAAGCATAGCTGCCTGAATAATAGTATTAGTAACAGCTTCAACAGCGTCATCGATATGCACACCTTCTACCATTTCCTCTGTCAGCTCTGCAACGGAAGAGAAGAGTTCCCAGTCTGCCCTGTCCAGGATAAAACGAGGGACTCTCGACACGGGGTTTGCTCCTCTTCGTGCAAGAGACACAAAAATAGGATAATGATCGCTGTTGTACAGGTCATTTCCGACACTAAAAGTGCAAAATGGCAACAGAGATGGTGAACAGATGGCAAGATCGAGAGCGTGGAATGTCCTTGAAGGCTCATGGAAGTACGTATCTTGCCCATTATTTAGGAGACAAAGGCTATGATCTTCGATCATCTGCTCTATTTGTCTTCCTCGGCAATTTGTATCTTTACTTCCCCAGAGTGGACTATGGCCGTTAAAATCTCCTATTATGATAAAAGGCTCAGGCAGCTGCTCTATTAGATTATTTAAATCTTGCTGATAAATGTGCTCATTTGGAGGCAAATACAAAGAAACAAATGAAACAATAATATCAAAATTTATTTGAGTAGCGACAACTTGGAGGGATGTCGTCAAAGGAAGTACATTTGAGGGATAATCCAGTGAGGAGAGGAGACCTACACCTCCACTGGCACGCTCACCTGCAATGTTATCCTTCCTGACGAAAGAAAACCTCCGAAGTTTTGCATGGTGTTCGGGTTTCAAATTTGTTTCCTGTATTGCTAAGCACACAGGATGATGCACATTTATTATAGATTTGATGTCAAGGAAATTTCGGTGGAAACCGCGACAGTTCCATGACATGAGGGTGGCCATTATGAATGGTTTTTGTTTTTTCTGTGCTGTTCTTTTGTTTTTCGTGGAAGTAGATGCCTGGGAACTTCTAGACCCTCTTCTACTTCCATAATCTCATCAAAAGAGCTATTGCTGTGACTTCTATTTTTATTGGATATTTTATGTGTAGAAGTTTTGGGCTTACTTTGAATAACTGTTTCTTTCTTTTGTACTATATGGGTTGCATTTTCTTTTTGCTTGTTGGATGTAGACGGATGGGTTTTATTTGCTAGGGTCTGTGTGCCTATTGATGTTTGGGTGGCGACTGTACGAGATGATTTTACAGCACTGGCGTATGATGTATTTGGTCGAAGCTGTGTGCTCTGGACTAATCTTCTGGCTTCGGCATATGAGATGTTCCTCGTAAACTTTGCAGTCTGCACTTCTTTTTCCAATTTCCATTTTGGGCAGAGGCGTGAAAATGCTGGGTGCTCACCCTTGCAATTTATACAAAGAGGCGCAGCCGTACAATTTTCAGAATCGTGGCCAATCTGTGAGCATCGGGCGCATGTAAGGCTGCCACGACAAGACGTCTTAGAATGGCCGAAACGCTGGCATTGGAAACATCGCATAGGGTTTGGAATATAAGGTCTTACAGGAATATTTAGATATCCGGCCTTAATATTCTTAGGCAGATCAGGCGTGTTGAAGGTAAGGATCACGTGTTTCGTGTCTATCAACTTACCTTCTTTACGCATCTTGATCCGCCTTACACCGCAGACATTTTGTTCGGAGAGCTCAGAAGCGATCTCTTCTTCATAAACATACAGAAGGTCGAATTCTGAGATTACACCCCGACAATAGTTCAGTGACTTATGTGGTGTTACAGTCACATTCGCTTGCCCAAGTTTAGTTATCTGAAGTAAAGAAGCAGACTGGGTGGCTCAGGTTGTATCAATAAGCAGGTCTCCGGAGCGGAGACGCTTTATATTTCTCGGCTCACCAATATAGGACTGGATGTATTTGTTTATTACGAAAGGAGACATCTTATGCATTTCGCCAGAAGGACTAGAGATGACTAGGAAACGGGGAATATTGTTATGATTTTTTTCATTTGTATCTGTACGTAATTTTTTTGCAGTAGACTTTTCAGAAGTAGGTTGAGTGAGTGGTTGAGTGAGTGGTTTAGCAGTAGACGTTTCAGAAATAGGTTGAATGACTGGTTTAACAGTAGATGTTTCAGAACTAGGTTGAGTGACAGGAGTGATTTGAGTGACTTGAGTGACAGGATTGACTTGAGTGACTGGAGTTACCTCGAAATCTTTTATTAAGTAAATATGAGAAGCCATAGTGAAAGAATAAAGATTCTGGTCCGACGGCCCCGCCCACCACGGAGCCCAACAAGGGAACACAGATTCCTGTGTTAGGGCTAGCCGGACCTATACGCAAACTGAAGCCCCACAGTCGGCTTTCCCGAAAGCAGGTACTTCCGAGAGCTTGACCCCAAGCCACTGACACAAGGACTAGTGACCAGCCGATTGACACCCGTGAGGACGACTAAGGTGCCTCCCGTTTAGCTGAAGCAGAGGCCAAAGCAGTGTGTTGGGGACAGTACCTCGCCCCTCAACTACCAGGACCCTCCTTTCCAGCGACACGGGTCTCCACGCACGGCAAACACGTGGGCAGTTTTCTCCCCACTTGAAAACTAGAAACAAGGTCTGTTCCAGCCTCTCGTGACGAGCCCCAAACTCCGTAGAGAGAAACCACAAGGGAGAAGGGAAGAGAAAAAGATCCAGCCAAGAGGAGAGGAGACGGAAAAGAGGATAGATCACTGGGGCTCCAGGATCGTGACACCCGTCTCACCAAGAAGATGATCCCCTGAAGGGCTAGGGTACCTCGGGATTGCCACACCCGTACTCACAAAAGTGAGCCCCTGAGGGCTATATTTCATTTAAATTTGTTACGTTTGCAGTAATTTTGTTTCCCCTTCCCCATGACTATATTTGAAAGGAATAGAAAGCACGGGAAGCATTGGAAATTTTCTGATGAAAAAAAAACATTAATTACATTAATTAAAGTGGTTCATCAGCTAATTCAGAATGAACAGTAAAACAGCGATTTTCTCTGAAAATGGGGTACAAATAGCTTTGTTGTAATAATGTTGGAAACATTTATTCCCACATCAGTTTTGTGATCCCATCTGTGTTCAATTTACTGAAAGAGAATTAGCACATTTGTTTTATATTAGCACGCAGCGATTTAAAGAGCCCACCTCTCTTTATGCTTTCCCTTCCCCCCCCCCACCCTCACAACAGTTGATGAGTAAGATATTAAAGTCAGACAGAATATATCAAACTCAAGGCGAGGAACCTAAAAACTGTCTTTATTTCAAAAGTAATGAACATACGATGCCACCTAGTAGACGTCAGAAAAACATTCCCGCTTAAAATGCGTATTAGGATCACCCGTCCTCTGCATGCAATCTCTAGTGATGCGTGGATGGGATGCCCGGCCGTAACAGATGTTCTTAGGAAATGCGTATATGGGACACCTGTCCTGAAAATAATGCATCACTGCTGTCAAAGAAAAAGAAAATAAGACTCTAATGGGTATCTACTCTCTAATTGGAAGGAATTCAAAACTTAATCTAAACACCAAAGAATTCTCTATCTTCCCAATCAATCAGACCCATCATTTTAATCTGCTCCTGCCTGGCCAGCAGCAGCAGGTACAAATCGTTCAATCTTCAAAAAATTTCAACACAAAGCATTCTGAATTATTACAAATGCTCCATGATATATCAGAAATAATGTCATCTACAATGATCTAAAAATTCAACCCAACATTGAAATTCTCAAGCTCTCCCATAATTTTTTCACCAGCTGTGACAGTCACGATAAAGAAGTAATAAAGGACTTAGGGAACTATGATTCTACCACGGAACCACCGTAGACCCAGATCTATTTATCAGGACTTTTAACTGGTAATTCAAAAACTTCTAAACTGGTAGTGTACATACTACATATATTTATTTACTCAAGTTTCAAGATTTTTATTTATAATAAATCGGGTCAAGCAGGTAGTAACTTTACTTTTATTTACTTGCAAAAAAAAAAGACTGTCCCTTCCAGTTTAATTTTCAGTGAAAACTTTTCCCAAGTCCAAAAGTTCAACAAAATTCTCAAAGTCCAAATGTTTCAGCTCCAACATCACATGACCAAAACCCACCAACAGAACAAATATGTACCACAACAAAAATTACATGATTGGACAAGAAGCTTATCTCATTATAATATTAACAAAATATTATTGGAAATACTTATATTAATAAATACTCTTTTTGGCAACGTTTTCACATGATTAATAAAAAATTACATTATTTACAGTTTTATTTATGGTAATTCTAAACCTGAGTCTGTGATTTTAGTTTATCCACTTTTTTTTCCCTGTGCAGTGAGCGTAGGATCGTTCGTTCGGGCTCTGCAAAATTTTTATGGTTTGCACTTCAGGTAAGTATTTTTCTGTTTTTTCAGTACGCCTTCCATTTTAAGAGTGTTAAGTACCAGGGTTTACTAACTTTTGGAAACCACGGGTTTCCAAATAGGAACTTTGTGTAACAACAGAGATTTATTTCTTGAGTTTTTTTAAGGCAGCTGTGTTAGTGAATGGGGATTTAATTTCCTTAAAGTGTGGAAGAATTATGAAGCTTGGTCCTGAAAAGATTGTTTCAGATGGTTTTGCTTGGATATGCAGGAACGTTAACAAGGGAAAGGTTTGCAGGGCTCAAAAGTCTTACAGGAACGGCTCTTTGTTTTCATGCAGTAAGTTAAAGCTGGAGGAGCTATTTCATTTAACATTTGAAATACTAAGTAATCACTTTGTAAATGAAGTGATTCTCAATCACATTGAGCTGATGTCTGAGAAAAAAGGTGGTGTGTGTAAGATCATCGAAATTGACAAATCTAAATTTGACAAGATGAAATATAAGAGAGTGCATTGGGTGGAGGGTCAGTAAGTTTTGGGTGGGGTGGAGAAGGGATCGGGAAAGTTTCTTCTGGTTGCAGTACCCAATAGGACACAAGAAACATTATTAAATGCCATTAAAGAATGGATAGAACCAGGTACCCTTATTTATAGTGATTGCTGGAAAGCATATGCCTCACACAAAATCTAATTATTAATGCCAAAAACATGTCTTCCCTGATGTAGCTGTAGGATTAAATGAAACCATAGCAAAATTAACGAATAAAGCATTCAAAGTTAAAAGAGTTAATCAATTAAGCCAATTAGAAAAGGAAGTACAGTAGACGTTCGTTTTTACGAACCTCTTTTTTACGAACACTCTCGATTTGACGAACTAGCGAATGGTCCCGAATACACTCCCATAGATGTAATGTAATTTTGCGCTCTTATTTACGAACTACAAATCAGGAAAATCTCTTTTTTGCGAACTCAGTTTTCATACTTCTGTGTGTTTCATTGGGACGAAGTGTGAAGGTCAAATAAAATCTCCAACTATTTTGAGGCAGCAAGTGCGAAACATTCGAAGAAGTACTAAGGAAGGAGGGGGTGGAGAAGAGGGGGAATTAGGACAAATTTATGGTGTTGTTTGTTGTAGGAGGCTCTCAGAAGAGCATCGGCCTGATGTTGTTGGGTGGGGGTGAGACCATTCATGTTAAAGGGTTTGGGTTGCTTCTAAAAGAGAGTTGTTGCTTTTTGTAATGTCATAGTCATTTGATCTGGTCATAGTCAGGTCTTTTGTAATGTCATAGTCAGCTAGGTAACTAATTACTAACCAATACTGATAGTTATATGACCGTGAGTATCACAAAATTTGTTGCTGATTCCCGTTTTTGCTTTGCCGCAAGAGCTTACATAATCAATATTGAAAGTTAGAGAACTTTCTTTCATAATTTTTAGTGCAGTAAAATATGATCTATTTTAACATATGCTGGAGATTTCTCACTTTCTTCCATAGGAACTTTATGTGTGGAGTTAGTTTGTTCGTGAGATTTTGAGTGAGATACGATATGCATATACTCTCACGTATACGAGGGCCATCCAGGAAGTAGATTACGTTTCCGTCTGTGTCCGCTAGGGGCGGGGCTAGCGCGGCCATCTTGGGGTCAGAGCGTTGCGCAGCTCAGTCTGCATCTAGCCGTGCTAGTGAGAGGTTCGTGCTGTGCTCCGTTCAGATACTGTGACAGTTTGAAATGTCTGCGTTAATTGAAAATCCCGCGAGCTGCGAGGTGCGCTCAGTAATAAGGTTTCTGACTGCAAAAAACTGTAAACCGATAGAAATCTATCGGCAGCTTCGTGAAGTGTATGGGGACAACATTATCACTGAAGGTGGAGTGCGTCAGTGGGTCATAAGATTTCAAAATGGCCGAACCAATGTTCACGACGAAGATCGAAGTGGGAGACCCAGCATAGTGACCGCCGAACTTCTCGAAAAAGTTGATGCTAAAGTCCGTGAAAATCGAAATTTCACAATAACGGAACTTTCTTTGAGTTTTCCACAAATTTCGCGAAGTTTGTTGCACGAAATCATCAGCGAAAAGCTTGGTTACCACAAGTTTTGTGCAAGATGGATTCCAAAAATCTTGACAGAGGACCACAAAAATCAGCGAATGGCTACAGCGTTGAAATTTTTGGACGCTTACCATAAGGATGGTGACTCTTTACTCGATCGCATCGTTACTGGTGACGAAACATGGGTGAAACATGTGAACTGTGAAACGAAATTGCAATCAATGCAGTGGGGGCACACAAGTTCTTCCCAAAAACCCAAGAAATGCATGCAAACAATGTCGGCAAGGAAGATGATGGCGACTGTTTTTTGGGACAGAAAAGGTGTAATTTTGGTGGACTTCCTGGAAAGAGGCACTACAATAAACTCTCAAAGGTATTGCCAAACTCTCCAAAAACTCAGAAGAGCAATTCAAAACAAGCGCAGAGGAATGTTGAGCTCTAAGATCCTGTTGATTCCCGACAACGCCCGGCCCCACACGGCAAATGTCACTCGTAAAGTTCTTGAATCTTTTATTAAGTGGGAGTTGTTTCCTCATCCGCCGTACAGTCCCGACCTGGCACCGAGCGACTTCCACCTATTCCCAGCAATGAAGAAGTGGCTGGCTATGCAGCGTTTTGATGACGACGCACAGCTGCAAGAAGAGGTAACGAAGTGGTTGAAGGCGCAGGCGGCCGAATTTTTCGACGAAGGAATTTCCAAGCTCGTACATCGCTACGATAAATGCCTTAATTTGTATGGTGACTATGTAGAAAAGTAGTATTTGAGTGTGGCTTTCATCTGTATATAATAAAATTTGTTTCCTATACTTTGTTTATTTTTTTATTCCAAAACGTAATCTACTTTCTGGATAGCCCTCGTAGTAATTCCAGAGCACTTTTCAAAAACACTAAAAGAAAAGAAATTTTTGCTGTAGTACAGTGAAGCGCAGACAGAGAATTCTAATTTCTTTTCCACCCTTAGAAATCTGGACTTCATGGCTGATGGAACTTTTAAAGCAACACCACCGCCTTTTAGCCAGATTTATACAATCCATGGTTTCAAATATGATAATGTGATACCTTCAGTACATGTACTGATGCTAAATAAGCGCGAAAAAACATACAATAGAGTGTTTACGGTGATAAAATCTTGATTTTGAAAAGGCTGCCATAAATGCCTTTACAGATTCCTTTCAGAATATCATTCAGAGAGGATTTTTTCTTTTAAGCCTGTGTGTATGTGTGTATAGAAAGTTTCAGTCTGCAGGTTTGCAATGTAAATATGAAAATGATCCGAGTCTCATTTTGGAAATCTCTCAGCTTGCAGCTTTGGGTACGTTCCTCCTTCAGTAGTCATTGAAGCATTTGAACAATTAATATCATCTACTTATTTTGTAAATAATATGAACATCATTCAGTCAATCATAAATTATTTTGAAGACACATGGATTGGCAGATTTACACGTCGTGTTTGACTTCCCTCTTTGGAGCTGTTATGATGCTGTAAAAGATAAAGTTCAAAGGACAAATAATGTTCAAAGGACCCCTAAAAATTTTACTTCAGGTGCAACTGGAATTACAGACCCATTGAGGTATAATTCCGGCTCAGGATGGAGACCTCGCTTTTTACAAAAATGCACGCACACAGTCTTCTGTTTCGAAAACGTAAATCCTTGTCTTTTTGCCCATTCCTGGATCCTGTTCAAAGCGATCTGGAGCTGTCTCTCTACATGTCTCATATCCACACCTCTACAGCTAATTTGTAGATCATCAACATATAAAGAACCTGAAATGGTGGGAGGAAGTTGTTTTAATACAAAATTTTACTTCGGGCGCAACTGGAATAATTGTACCATTTAGATATAACTCAGGTTCAGGATGGAGAACTCGCTTCCTACAAAAGTGCACGCACACAGTTTTCTGTTTCGAAAAAGTAAATCCCTGTTTGTCTGACCATTCTTGGATCTTATTCAGAGCCATCTGCAATTGCCTCTCTATGTATCTCATGTCTGCTCCTCGACAGCTAATCTGTAAATCATCTACATATAGTGATCCTAAGATGGTGTGAGGAAGTTCTTTTAATACAGAATTTATTTTTAAACTGAACAGCGTTACACTAAGCACACAGCCTTGAGGCACACCCTCTTCCTGTTGAAAAACATCCGAAAAACCAGAGCCAATCCTTACTTGAAAAGTTCTAGCGTTCAAGAAATTCTGTATGAAAATTGGTAGGTTGCCGCGCAAGCCACTCTCGTGAAGATCCCGGAGTATACCGTATCTCCATGCCTTATCATAAGATTTCTCAATGTCGAAGAATATTGAGACAAGGTGACTTCTTCTGACAAAGGCTTTCCGAATAGATGTCTCTAATAGAAGCATATTGTCTACGGTCGTTCTCCCCTGTCGAAAACCGCTCTGATAAGGCGATATAATATTATTCTTTTCCAAGAAGTAGACTAGGCGGCTGTTTACCATCTTTTCAAACAGTTTGCAAACACAGCTGGTAAGGGCAATTGGCCGATAGTTCGAGGGATTCCTCGGGTCTTTCCCTGGCTTCGCAATAGGAATGACAATAGCTCTCCTCCATGCACTGGGAAATGTACGCTCCTTCCACACTCTATTGTAAAGTGTGAGAAGGGCACTCAGTGACTTATAGGACAGATGCTTTAGCATTTCATAATACACGCCATCCAGACCCGGACAAGACCTATGTGTCTGCAACAAAGCTCTCTTTAATTCAACCATAGTAAAGTCTCTATTGTACGGCTCAAAGTTGGAAGAGTTGAAAGCGATGGGATTTTTCTCAGAGCGTTGCTTGATAGAAAGAAATGCAGGTGAGTAATTTCGGCTGGAAGAAACGGCAGCAAATGTCTCACCAATTGTATTTGCAATTTCTTCTATGGAGCTAATCACTCGGCCATCTTTTTCCAGAAAGGAAAGTGAGTGGTCTTTGTACATTCCGCATGCTTTTCGAACTCTTTCCCAAACCCGCTTACTAGGCGTAGAGGATGTTATTGAGGACACATATGAAATCCAGGAATCCCTCTGGCTCTGCCTTCTTACTTTCCGTGCATTTGCTTTGGCTCTTTTAAAAGCTATGAGGTTTCGCAGAGTAGGATATCTACGAAAAATACCCCATGCTTTTTTCTGTTTTTTCAGTGCTTCATGACAGTCGCGATTCCACCATGGTTTCGAATATTTTAGTGTTTTTCCTGATGTTCTAGGAATCGAAAGCATAGCTGCCTGAATAATAGTATTAGTAACAGCTTCAACAGCGTCATCGATATGCACACCTTCTACCATTTCCTCTGTCAGCTCTGCAACGGAAGAGAAGAGTTCCCAGTCTGCCCTGTCCAGGATAAAACGAGGGACTCTCGACACGGGGTTTGCTCCTCTTCGTGCAAGAGACACAAAAATAGGATAATGATCGCTGTTGTACAGGTCATTTCCGACACTAAAAGTGCAAAATGGCAACAGAGATGGTGAACAGATGGCAAGATCGAGAGCGTGGAATGTCCTTGAAGGTTCATGGAAGTATGTATCTTGCCCATTATTTAGGAGACAAAGGCTGTGATCTTCGATCATCTGCTCAATTTGTCTTCCTCGGCAATTTGTATCTTTGCTACCTCAGAGTGGACTATGGCCGTTAAAATCTCCTATTATAATATAATGCTCAGGCAGCTGCTCTATTAGATTATTTAAATCTTGCTGATAAATGTGCTCATTTGGAGGCAAATACAAAGAAACAAATGAAACAACAATATCAAAATTTATTTGAGTAGCGACAACTTGGAGGGATGTCGTCAAAGGAAGTACATTTGAGGGATAATCCAGTGAGGAGAGGAGACCTACTCCTCCACTGGCACGCTCACCTGCAAGGTCATCCTTCCTGACGAAAGAAAACCTCCGAAGTTTTGCATGGTGTTCTGGTTTCAGATTTGTTTCCTGTATTGCGAAGCACACAGGATGGTACACATTTATTATAGATTTGATGTCAAGCAAATTTCGGTGGAAACCGCGACAGTTCCATGACACGAGGGTGGCCATTATGAATGGTTTTTGTTTTTCCTGTGCTGTTCTTTTGTTTTTCGTGGAAGTAGATGCCTGGGAAATTCCAGACCCTCTTCCACTTCCATAAAGTCTGAATCCGCAGATTCAGAAATCATGTCATCAAGAGAGCTATTGCTGCGACTTCTATTTTTATTTGATATTTTTTGTGTGGCAGTTTTCGGCTTACTTTGAATAATTGTTTCTTTCTTTTGTACTATATGAGTTGCATTTTCTTTTTTCTTGTTGGATGTAGACGGTTGGGTTTTATTTGGTAGGGTCTGTGTGCCTATTGATGTTTGGGTGGCGACTGTACGATATGATTTAACAGCACTGGCGTATGATGAATTTGGTCGAAGCTGTGTGCTCTGGACTAGTCTTCTGGCTTCGGCGTAAGAGATGTTCCTAGTAACTTTTGCAGTCTGGATTTCTTTTTCCGATTTCCATTTTGGGCACAAGCGAGAAAATGCTGGGTGGTCACCCTCTCAATTTATACATAAAGGCGCAGCGGTACAATTATCAGAATCGTGGCCAATCTGTGAGCATCGGGCGCATGTGAGGCTGCCACGACAAGACGTCTTAGAATGGCCGAAACGCTGGCATTGGAAACATCGCATAGGGTTTGGAATATAAGGTCTTACAGGAATATTTAGATATCCGGCCTTAATATTCTTAGGCAGATCAGGCGTGTTGAAGGTAAGGATCACGTGTTTCGTGTCTATCAACTTACCTTCTTTACGCATCTTGATCCGCCTTACACCGCAGACATTTTGTTCGGATAACTCAGAAGCGATCTCTTCTTCAGAAACATACAGAAGGTCGAATTCTGAGATTACACCACGACAATAGTTCAGTGACTTATGGGGTGTTACAGTGACATTCGCTTGCCCAAGTTGAGTAATCTGAAGTAAAGAAGCAGACTGGGTGGCTGAGTGTGTATCAATAAGCAAGTCTCCGGAGCGGAGACGCTTTATGTTTCTCGGCTCACCAATACAAGACTGGATGTATTTGTTTATTACGAAAGGAGACATCTTATGCATTTCGCCAGAAGGACTAGAGATTACTAGGAAACGGGGACTATTGTTATGATTTTTTTTATTTGCATCTGTCCGTAATTTTTTTGCAGAATTTTCAGAACTAGGTTGAGCGACAGGTTGAGTGACTGGTTTAGTAGGAGACGTTTCAGAACTAGGTTGAATGATTGGTTTATTAGTAGATGTTTCAGAACTAGGTTGAGTGACTGGTTTAGTAGGAGATGTTTCAGAACTAGGTTGAATGATTGGTTTAGTAGTAGATGTTTCAGAACTAGGTTGAGAGACTGGAGTGACTTCAAAGTTTTTTAATAAAAAAATATGTGTATTTGCCATATTGAAAATAGAAAAGATTCGGGTCCGACGGCCCCGCCCACCACGGAGCCCAACAAGGGAACACAGATTCCTGTGTTAGGGCTAGCCGGACCTATACGCAAACTGAAGCCCCACAGTCGGCTTTCCCGAAAGCAGGTACTTCCGAGAGCTTGACCCCAAGCCACTGACACAAGGACTAGTGACCAGCCGATTGACACCCGTGAGGACGACTAAGGTGCCTCCCGTTTAGCTGAAGCAGAGGCCAAAGCAGTGTGTTGGGGACAGTACCTCGCCCCTCAACTACCAGGACCCTCCTTTCCAGCGACACGGGTCTCCACGCACGGCAAACACGTGGGCAGTTTTCTCCCCACTTGAAAACTAGAAACAAGGTCTGTTCCAGCCTCTCGTGACGAGCCCCAAACTCCGTAGAGAGAAACCACAAGGGAGAAGGGAAGGGAAAAAGATCCAGCCAAGAGGAGAGGAGACGGAAAAGAGGATAGATCACTGGGGCTCCAGGATCGTGACACCCGTCTCACCAAGAAGATGATCCCCTGAAGGGCTAGGGTACCTCGGGATTGCCACACCCGTACTCACAAAAGTGAGCCCCTGAGGGCTATATTTCATTTAAATTTGTTACGTTTGCAGTAATTTTGTTTCCCCTTCCCCATGACTATATTTGAAAGGAATAGAAAGCACGGGAAGCATTGGAAATTTTCTGATGAAAAAAAAACATTAATTACATTAATTAAAGTGGTTCATCAGCTAATTCAGAATGAACAGTAAAACAGCGATTTTCTCTGAAAATGGGGTACAAATAGCTTTGTTGTAATAATGTTGGAAACATTTATTCCCACATCAGTTTTGTGATCCCATCTGTGTTCAATTTACTGAAAGAGAATTAGCACATTTGTTTTATATTAGCACGCAGCGATTTAAAGAGCCCACCTCTCTTTATGCTTTCCCTTCCCCCCCCCCACCCTCACAACAGTTGATGAGTAAGATATTAAAGTCAGACAGAATATATCAAACTCAAGGCGAGGAACCTAAAAACTGTCTTTATTTCAAAAGTAATGAACATACGATGCCACCTAGTAGACGTCAGAAAAACATTCCCGCTTAAAATGCGTATTAGGATCACCCGTCCTCTGCATGCAATCTCTAGTGATGCGTGGATGGGATGCCCGGCCGTAACAGATGTTCTTAGGAAATGCGTATATGGGACACCTGTCCTGAAAATAATGCATCACTGCTGTCAAAGAAAAAGAAAATAAGACTCTAATGGGTATCTACTCTCTAATTGGAAGGAATTCAAAACTTAATCTAAACACCAAAGAATTCTCTATCTTCCCAATCAATCAGACCCATCATTTTAATCTGCTCCTGCCTGGCCAGCAGCAGCAGGTACAAATCGTTCAATCTTCAAAAAATTTCAACACAAAGCATTCTGAATTATTACAAATGCTCCATGATATATCAGAAATAATGTCATCTACAATGATCTAAAAATTCAACCCAACAATGAAATTCTCAAGCTCTCCCATAATTTTTTCACCAGCTGTGACAGTCACGATAAAGAAGTAATAAAGGACTTAGGGAACTATGATTCTACCACGGAACCACCGTAGACCCAGATCTATTTATCAGGACTTTTAACTGGTAATTCAAAAACTTCTAAACTGGTAGTGTACATACTACATATATTTATTTACTCAAGATTCAAGATTTTTATTTATAATAAATCGGGTCAAGCAGGTAGTAATTTTACTTTTATTTACTTGCAAAAAAAAAAAAGACTGTTCATCCTTCCAGTTTAATTTTCAGTGAAAAATTTTCCCAAGTCCAAAAGTTCAACAAAATTCTCAAAGTCCAAATGTTTCAGCTCCAACATCACATGACCAAAACCCACCAACAGAACAAATATGTACCACAACAAAAATTACATAATTGGACAAGAAGCTTATCTCATTATAATATTAACAAAATATTATTGGAAATACTTATATTAATAAATACTCTTTTTGGCAACGTTTTCACATGATTAATAAAAAATTACATTATTTACAGTTTTATTTATGGTAATTCTAAACCTGAGTCTGTGATTTTAGTTTATCCACTTTTTTTTCCCTGTGCAGTGAGCGTGGGATCGTTCGTTCGGGCTCTGCAAAATTTTTATGGTTTGCATTTCAAGTAAGTTTTTTTCTGTTTTTTTAGTACGCCTTCCATTTTAAGAGTGTTAAGTACCAGGGTTTACTAACTTTTGGAAACCACGGGTTTCCAAATAGGAACTTTGTGTAACAACAGAGATTTATTTCTTGAGATTTTTTAAGGCAGCTGTGTTAGTGAATGGGGATTTAAATTCCTTAAAGTGTGGAAGAATTATGAAGCTTGGTCCTGAAAAGATTGTTTCAGATGGTTTTGCTTGGATATGCAGGAATGCTAACAAGGGAAAGGTTTGCAGGGCTCAAAAGTCTTACAGGAACGGCTCTTTGTTTTCATGCAGTAAGTTAAAGCTGGAGGAGCTATTTCATTTAACATTTGAAATACTAAGTAATCACTTTGTAAATGAAGTGATTCTCAATCACATTGAGCTGATGTCTGAGAAAAAAGGTGGTGTGTGTAAGATCATCGAAATTGACAAATCTAAATTTGACAAGATGAAATATAAGAGAGTGCATTGGGTGGAGGGTCAGTAAGTTTTGGGTGGGGTGGAGAAGGGATCGGGAAAGTTTCTTCTGGTTGCAGTACCCAATAGGACACAAGAAACATTATTAAATGCCATTAAAGAATGGATAGAACCAGGTACCCTTATTTATAGTGATTGCTGGAAAGCATATGCCTCACACAAAATCTAATTATTAATGCCAAAAACATGTCTTCCCTGATGTAGCTGTAGGATTAAATGAAACCATAGCAAAATTAATGAATAAAGCATTCAAAGTTAAAAGAGTTATGATTCTACCACGGAACCACCGTAGACCCAGATCTATTTATCAGGACTTTTAACTGGTAATTCAAAAACTTCTAAATTGGTAGTGTACATACTACATATATTTATTTACTCAAGTTTCAAGATTTTTATTTATAATAAATCGGGTCAAGCAGGTAGTAACTTTACTTTTATTTACTTGCAAAAAAAAAAGACTGTCCCTTCCAGTTTAATTTTCAGTGAAAACTTTTCCCAAGTCGAAAAGTTCAACAAAATTCTCAAAGTCCAAATGTTTCAGCTCCAACATCACATGACCAAAACCCACCAACAGAACAAATATGTACCACAACAAAAATTACATGATTGGACAAGAAGCTTATCTCATTATAATATTAACAAAATATTATTGGAAATACTTATATTAATAAATACTCTTTTTGGCAACGTTTTCACATGATTAATAAAAAATTACATTATTTACAGTTTTATTTATGGTAATTCTAAACCTGAGTCTGTGATTTTAGTTTATCCACTTTTTTTTCCCTGTGCAGTGAGCGTGGGATCGTTCGTTCGGGCTCTGCAAAATTTTTATGGTTTGCATTTCAAGTAAGTTTTTTTCTGTTTTTTTAGTACGCCTTCCATTTTAAGAGTGTTAAGTACCAGGGTTTACTAACTTTTGGAAACCACGGGTTTCCAAATAGGAACTTTGTGTAACAACAGAGATTTATTTCTTGAGATTTTTTAAGGCAGCTGTGTTAGTGAATGGGGATTTAAATTCCTTAAAGTGTGGAAGAATTATGAAGCTTGGTCCTGAAAAGATTGTTTCAGATGGTTTTGCTTGGATATGCAGGAACGCTAACAAGGGAAAGGTTTGCAGGGCTCAAAAGTCTTACAGGAACGGCTCTTTGTTTTCATGCAGTAAGTTAAAGCTGGAGGAGCTATTTCATTTAACATTTGAAATACTAAGTAATCACTTTGTAAATGAAGTGATTCTCAATCACATTGAGCTGATGTCTGAGAAAAAAGGTGGTGTGTGTAAGATCATCGAAATTGACAAATCTAAATTTGACAAGATGAAATATAAGAGAGTGCATTGGGTGGAGGGTCAGTAAGTTTTGGGTGGGGTGGAGAAGGGATCGGGAAAGTTTCTTCTGGTTGCAGTACCCAATAGGACACAAGAAACATTATTAAATGCCATTAAAGAATGGATAGAACCAGGTACCCTTATTTATAGTGATTGCTGGAAAGCATATGCCTCACACAAAATCTAATTATTAATGCCAAAAACATGTCTTCCCTGATGTAGCTGTAGGATTAAATGAAACCATAGCAAAATTAACGAATAAAGCATTCAAAGTTAAAAGAGTTAATCAATTAAGCCAATTAGAAAAGGAAGTACAGTAGATGTTCGTTTTTACGAACCTCTTTTTTACGAACACTCTCGATTTGACGAACTAGCGAATGGTCCCGAATACACTCCCATAGATGTAATGTAATTTTGCGCTCTTATTTACGAACTACAAATCAGGAAAATCTCTTTTTTGCGAACTCAGTTTTCATACTTCTGTGTGTTTCATTGGGACGAAGTGTGAAGGTCAAATAAAATCTCCAACTATTTTGAGGCAGCAAGTGCGAAACATTCGAAGAAGTACAGTAAGGAAGGAGGGGGTGGAGAAGAGGGGGAATTAGGACAAATTTATGGTGTTGTTTGTTGTAGGAGGCTCTCAGAAGAGCATCGGCCTGATGTTGTTGGGTGGGGGTGAGACCATTCATGTTAAAGGGTTTGGGTTGCTTCTAAAAGAGAGTTGTTGCTTTTTGTAATGTCATAGTCATTTGATCTGGACAACTCAATCAGTGAAGTCTTGCTAGTAGAGAGGGAGATTGGGCCAGTTTTTGTTAAGTAAGATTCTTAGAGCTATGTCGCAAATGAAGAAACGAATTTGTTTAGCGGTTGAAATAAAGAAGAAGATTTTAAAAGAAGTTGACAAAAAAAAGCAAGACACAAATTGCTCAGAAATATGGAATTCCTAAAAATAGTTTATCGACGATTTTAAAGGCAAGAGAGAAGATCTTTGAAGCTAAAAACAGAAACGATGAATGTGGACCCTCCTCTCGAAAATATTTTCGAAAATCAAAACACCCAAATTTGGGTGAGTGAGTGAGTGATTATGGCGCAAAAACCAGAGATGATTATGATGCGCCAAACAAAAGATGAGATGATTACAATTGATGACATTAAAATTCAATAAATAAAAACAAGTAGATAAATGTACCAAATCCAGAGGATGAAGTCATATAAAAACAAGTTAAAAGCACATGTTAACATTCAAGACACAGTCTTCAAAACAAATTACATTTGGTAATAAAAGCCAATCTCTTTTAAATAATAAAATAAATTAGAATTGACCTCTCTTCCGATTAAACGGTCGAGAGGTAAGTCACAGCTATTAAAATATTTCTGGCGAAGACTATTAAAACATTGACACTCAATTAAAATATGACGAACAGATAAACAAACATTACAATTAAAACAAACAGGCTCATTTTCAGCTTTAAGATAGCTATGTGTGACTCTGGTATGACCAATTCTGAGTCGAGTCAAAAGAACGTCCTCTTTACGATTTCCAGCAAAATCCCAATGCTCAATTCTAGGTTTGATGTTTCTCAACTTGTTGTGATGCTGAACATCCCAAATTTGCTGCCATTTTTTTCGTATCTTTCCCTTGATGACACAGCAGATGTCTCTAAAAGGGATAAGGCGACTGGACAGTTCGACAGCAGATTTTGCCACGATGTCTGCAAGCTCGTTTCCCTTTATTCCCGTATGCCCGGGAACCCAGCAGTACAGGATTTCATATCCTCGTATCATTAAATTTCTATGAATTTTGAGAACATCCACTACCACAGGATTCTGAGCGTTGGGAAAAGCTTCCAAGGATTTAAGAGCACTATACGAGTCTGTGTAAACTATGAACTTTTTGTGGCAGAGCTTTGAGATGTACAAAAGAGCATAATATATTGCAGTTAGTTCAGATGTTAGGACAGAGAAAGCATGGTGCAGGCATCTGCCCTCTATGTAATTTTCAAATACAAAAGCCATCCCGACATGATCATTTGACTTTGATCCATCTGTGTATATCGGATAATAACTGCTATATTTGTGCCTGTGCTCAGCGAAAATTTGTCTGTAAACGATCTCGTTAGTGCTCGCCTTTACGTGATGTTTAAAAACATCAAGAAGCTGGATCCGTGAATTTTCCCAAGGTGGAATTTCAAAATTCTGTACTGCTTGGGGGTGCATATCAGAGAGGGAGAGTTCCTCAATGACAGGGCGAACTCTTAAAGGGAAAGTAGGAACACAGGATGGACGTGTTTCAAATAATGTGTTACACTCATTATCAACTAAGCACAGCTTATTGGGATGTTCAGGTTGTGATAGAGTATTAAAATATTGCAAAAGGGACAATTGCTCACGCCTCAGATAAAGTGATGGTTCGTTACAGTCAACATATAGGCTCTGCACAGGAGAAGTCCTGAAAGCTCCTGAACAAATCCGCAGACCTTGATGGTGAACAGGATCCAGTTTTAACAAAACAGATGACCGAGCGGATCCATAAACAACTGAGCCATAGTCCAGTTTAGAGCGGATAAGCGCTCTGTAAATGCGAAGCATGGAGCAACGCTCTGCACCCCAGGAGGTGTTCGCCAACACTTTTAAATATTTAGTGTTTTTAGACACTTCTTTCTCAGGTTTAAAACATGAGAAAGGAAAGTCAATTTTCGGTCGAAAGTCACTCCTAAAAATTTTACTTCAGGCGCAACTGGAATAATTGTACCATTCAAATATAACACAGGTTCAGGATGGAGACCTCGCTTCCTACAAAAGTGCACGCACACAGTTTTCTGTTTCGAAAATGTAAATCCCTGTTTGTCTGACCATTCTTGGATCTTATTCAGAGCCATCTGCAGTTGCCTCTCTACATATCTCATGTCTGCTCTTCGACAGCTAATCTGCAGATCATCAACATATAGAGATCCCAAGATGGTGGGAGGAAGTTCTTTTAGTACAGAATTTATTTTTAAATTAAACAGGGTTACACTGAGCACACAGCCTTGAGGCACACCCTCTTCCTGTTTAAAAACATCCGAAAAAACAGAGCCAATTCTTACTTGAAAAGTTCTAGTGTTCAAGAAATTTTGAATGAAAATTGGTAGGTTGCCGCGCAAGCCACTCTCGTGAAGATCCCGGAGTATACCGTATCTCCATGCCTTATCATAAGCTTTTTCAATGTCGAAGAATATCGAGACAAGGTGGCTTCTTCTTACAAATGCTTTTCGAATAGATGTCTCTAAGAGGAGCATGTTATCTACAGTTGTTCTTCCCTTTCGAAAACCACTCTGATAAGGCGATATAATATCATTCTTTTCCAAGAAGTAGACTAGGCGGCTGTTTACCATCTTTTCAAACAGTTTGCGAACACAACTGGTAAGGGCAATTGGCCGATAGTTCGAGGGATTCCTCGGGTCTTTCCCTGGCTTCGCAATAGGAATGACAATAGCTCTCCTCCATGCACTGGGAAATGTACCCTCCTTCCACACTCTATTGTAAAGTGTGAAAAGGGCACTCAGTGACTTATAGGACAGATGCTTTAGCATTTCATAATACACGCCATCCAGACCCGGACAAGACCTATGTGTTTGCAACAAAGCTCTCTTTAGTTCAACCAGAGTAAGGTCTCTATTGTACGGCTCAAAGTTGGAAGAGTTGAAAGCGATGGGATTTTTTTCAGAGCGTTGCTTGATAGAAAGAAATGCAGGTGAGTAATTTCGGCTGGAAGAAACGGCAGCAAATGTCTCACCAATTGTATTTGCAATTTCTTCTATGGAGCTAATCACTCGGCCATCTTTTTCCAGAAAGGAAAGTGAGTGGTCTTTATACATTCCGCATGCTTTTCGAACTCTTTCCCAAACCCGCTTACTAGGCGTAGAGGATGTTATTGAGGACACATATGAAATTTAGGAATCCCTCTGGCTCTGCCTTCTTACTTTCCGTGCATTTGCTTTGGCTCTTTTAAAAGCTATGAGGTTTCGCAGAGTAGGATATCTACGAAAAATACCCCATGCTTTTTTCTGTTTTTTCAGTGCTTCATGACAGTCGCGATTCCACCACGGTTTCGAATATTTTAGTAGTTTTCCTGATGTTCTAGGAATGGAGAGCATAGCTGCCTGAATAATAGTATTAGTAACAGCTTCAACAGCGTCATCGATATGCACACCTTCTACCATTTGATGTGTGAGGTCTGCAATGGAAGAGAAGAGTTCCCAGTCTGCTCTGTCCAGGATAAAACGAGGGAGTCTCGTCATGGGATTTGCTCCTCTTCGTGCAAGAGACACAAAAATAGGATAATGATAGCTGTTGTACAGGTCATTTCCGACACTAAAAGTGCAAAATGGCAACAGAGATGGTGAACAGATGGCAAGGTCGAGAGCATGGAATGTCTTTGTAGGCTCATGGAAGTACGTATCCTGCCCATTATTCAGGAGACAAAGGCTATGATCTTCGATCATCTGCTCAATTTGTCTTCCTCGGCAATTTGTATCTTTACTACCCCAGAGCGGACTATGGCCGTTAAAATCTCCTATTATGATGAAAGGCTCAGGCAGCTGCTCTAAAAGACCATTTAAATCTTGCTGATCAATATGCTCATTTGGAGGCAAATACAGAGAAACGACTGTAACAACAATATCAAAATTTGTTTGAGTAGCGACAACTTGGAGGGATGTCGTCAAAGAAAGCACATTTGAGGGATAATCCAGTGAGGTGAAGAGACCGACACCTCCACTGGCACGTTCACCTGCAATGTTATCTTTCCTGACGAAAGAAAACCTCCGAAGTTTTGTCTGTTGTTCTGGTTTTAGATTTGTTTCCTGTATTGCGAAGCATACAGGATGATAAGCATTGATTATGGCTTTGATGTCGAGCAAATTTCGGTGGAAACCGCGACAGTTCCATGAGACGAGGGTGGCCATTATGATTGATGTTTGTTGTTCCTGTGTTCCTTTTTAGTTTTGCGCGGAAGCAGATGATCGGGAACTTCTAGACCGTTTTCCACCTCCATACTGTCTGAATCTGCAGATTCAGGAATAATTTTATTTGCAGAACTATTGCTGGGACTTCTATTTTTGGTTTCTATTATTGGAGGCAGAGTTTTGGGTTTACTCGGGATTGCTATTTCTTTATTTTGTATGGTATGTGTTGGATTTTCTTTGTTCTTGCTTACAGGCTGCTGGTTTTTATTTGGTGGAGTCTGTGTACTTATGGAAGTTTGGGTGGCTATTGTGCGGGTTGATTTCACGGCAGTGGCATATGATTTGTTTGATATAGGCTGTGTGCTTTGAACTTGTCTTCTGGCTTCGGCATACGAAATGTTCCTGGAAACTTTTATGGTCTGCACATCCGTTTCTAATTTCCATTTCGGACAGGAACGAGAAAATGCTCGATGGTTGCCCTTGCAATTTATACACAGTGCTGCAGCGGTGCAATTTTCTCTATCGTGGCCAACCGAGGAGCATCGAGCGCACGTCAGGGTCCCACGACAGGACATCTTGGAATGGCCAAAACGCTGGCACTGGAAGCATCGCATGGGGTTTGGAATATAAGGCCTTACGGGGCAGTTAAGATATCCAGCCTTAATATTTTTCGGCAGATCAGGCGAGTTGAAGGTCAGGATCACGTGTTTAGTGTCAGTCAACTGACCTTCCTTACGCATCTTGATCCGCCTAGCACCACAGACTTTTTGGTCAGCTAACTCGGAAACGAACTCTTCTTCTGAAACGCACAGAAGGTCGATTTCCGAGATCACACCTCTACAATAATTCAGAGTTTTATGCGCTGACACAGTTATAGCTACATTTCCAAGTTTGGTTTGTGACAAAAGGGAAGCAGATTGGGTTGGCGAGACAGTATCTATAAGCAGGTCTCCAGAACGGAGACACTTTATATTCTTTGGTTCACCTATGCAAGAACGGATATATTTGCTTACAACGAAAGGGGACATCTTTTGCAGTTCACCGGAGGGACTCGAGACTACAAGGAAGCGTGGATTATCAGTGATTACTTTGGCATTTGCATCGGTACGTATTTTCTTAGTAAGAGATTTATCAATTATTTCAATACTTTGGTCGTTTTCATTTGATTTGAGAAGAAACATAGAAGCCATATTTAAGAAAGAAAAGATTCGGGTCCGACGGCCCCGCCCACCACGGAGCCCAACAAGGGAACACAGATTCCTGTGTTAGGGCTAGCCGGACCTATACGCAAACTGAAGCCCCACAGTCGGCTTTCCCGAAAGCAGGTACTCCCGAGAGCTTGACCCCAAGCCACTGACACAAGGACTAGTGACCAGCCGATTGACACCCGTGAGGACGACTAAGGTGCCTCCCGTTTAGCTGAAGCAGAGGCCAAAGCAGTGTGTTGGGGACAGTACCTCGCCCCTCAACTACCAGGACCCTCCTTTCCAGCGACACGGGTCTCCACGCACGGCAAACACGTGGGCAGTTTTCTCGCCACTCGAAAACTAGAAACAAGGTCTGTTCCAGCCTCTCGTGACGAGCCCCAAACTCCGTAGAGAGAAACCACAAGGGAGAAGGGAAGGGAAAAAGTTCCAGCCAAGAGGAGAGGAGACGGAAAAGAGGACAGATCACTGGGGCTCCAGGATCGTGACACCCGTCTCATCAAGAAGATGATCCCCTGAAGGGCTAGGGTACCTCGGGATTGCCACACCCGTACTCACAAAAGTGAGCCCGAGGGGGTTTTTCAGCAGAGAAGCGCAAAGTTCTCCTAATCGTGGACAATTGTACTGCACACATGGAAGTCTCTGGGCTTCAGGCAATCCGTGTGGAATATCTCCCACCAAATGCAACTGCAGTTTTACAGCCAATGGATCAGGGGATAATCAGTAGTTTCAAGCGAAAATATAAGACAGTGCTCTTGCAAAGAGTAATCCTTGGCTTGGAAAGGGAACAACCTTATCAGACTGATATTCTTGGTGCAATGCATTTATCAATCAGTGCATGGAATGATGTTTTAGATGAAACAATTTCTAAAGCCTTTCGACATGCAGGTTTTATTAAAGAAACAGACGTAACTGAAGAAATCCATGACAATAGATCTCACGACGAAGATGAGGTTCTCATGCATGAACTTTGCCGTAGAAATCCACAGTTGCCAGAACTTTCATTCAAGGATTTTTTAAATGTGGATTCTAATGTCATCTGCACGGAGGAAATATCGGATCACGATATTATTAGCAGCATAATCAACGAGAATGAGAGACTTTCAGATCCAGAAGAAGAAGAAAATGAAGTAACACCAAGACCTACTTTAAAACAAGCTACTGAATACTTGTCAGAACTTAGACGATTTTTTGAGGCCAGTGATAATTGTGAAATGCTAACAAATATAGAGAAGATGGAGTCTTGCATTGTACAATCTGTTGTTTTAAAACAGACAAAGATAAGAGATTATTTTGTTGCTCAATGACTTAATAAAGGTATGTTTTACAAATATTTTATATTTGTTTGTTTAATAGAATGGATATCATTTATTAAGTAGTAATACCATTAAAATAATTCCTAATACATAAAAGCATGGAATAGTATCACTAACCTGTCTCGAAAACATTAAAGTGTGAAATCCTAACAATTTCCGATGCCTTTCTAAATTACGAACTCTCGATTTAATGAACTGTTTTCGTAGTCCCTACGAGTTCGTAAAAACGAGCGTCTACTGTAACAGTAGAAATAAATGTTGCAAAAAATAATCATGCCAAATCTACACCAAATACTGTTAGTAATGACTGGACAGTACCTTGCAAAACTCGTAAAAGGAATTTTAGTGAGGACAGCAATATCTGTATGGCTTCGGACAAAAATAGATTCATACACCTGTCAGATGATGGCAAGATGGATACAAACATCATGTATTCACAGGAAGTAGGTTTCATAAAACACTATAAAACTGCCAAAAGCATTCCTTCAATTATAATCTCCGATGTCACTGAGTGGAAACCACTTCGAGACGAGATAAAAAAGCTTACCCAAACTATGGAGTGCGACTACAAAGGAGGTGATATACACATTACAATAAAAGATTCAAAAGATTACCAAAAAAATTTCTTGACGATAGGACAATACCTTATCATATGTTCCCACTTCCATAAGAAAAACCAATATGTGCAGTAATTAAAAACGGTACAACTCTGATAAACGCCCTAATTTCACCCAACGTGGCGATATGTGTTTTGCACTGGTTTTTGGCGCGATTGCGTGTCGTATGGCAACCATATCGACGTTGAAAAGTCTTTTGATGGAGTAGTTTAAATTGCTAGTTGGTTCGTGTCGCATGTGTTTTTGAAATGGCCTATGTTGCGATGAAACACGTGGTGGGAAGGTTTCAGCCGCGTATTTTAGATTGTGTGCAGAGTAAATTTAGTATGAAAAGGTACGATGTTGGAGTTGTTAACGAGTCTTTTGTTCACGGATGTATTTATGGGGATCGTAGTGTATTTTTGGAATTTCTGTGGGAGTCGGGACTTTTAAAACAGAGTTTGACGTGTCCAAAATGCGGAGCTGATATGAGAACTCGGACGAAAAAGGTGTTTCTGATAGACTTGTGTGGGTTTGCAGTAAAATTGTTGCTAATAAAGTATGTGAGTGTCAGCGGAGTTTAAGGTTTGGATCTTGGTTTTCGTGTAGCAAGTTAACGTTGGAGGAAGTTTTTATTGTTACTTTCAAAATTTTGAATCGTAGGAAGGCATGTGATATAGCAAAATCGTGGAAGTTTTCTTCACAGACGTTGTGCGACTGGCGAAATTTTATTAACGAATGTATTTTGGACTTTGTATGCTCTGTATCTGAGAAGATAGGGGGAAAGATATTTCTGCTTTTAAAAGAAGCTTTCGTTATAGTAAGTGCATTTTATTTTATTGTTTTTATTTTGTAGAATGTTATATTCATTGTTTTTTGTATGAATTTCCGTTTTTATTGTTGTTTTTTGGATTGTCTGAAATTTATTTTAGTTTATTTTCTTGATTTATTTTTAGTGTAGATTGTGCAATTCGTAGATGTTTTTTAAAGTTGAAACAGAACGCTGTGTACATGGTATTCTTTGAAATTTATTGTTGTTATGTTAATTTATTAAAGCTTGGTGTGCGTAGTTCGTAGATTCGTTCGTTGCCTACAGTGTGCCATTCGTAGATGTTTTTTTAAGTTAAAACATGTCGCTGTGTACATGGATTGTTGTCAAATATTTTTGGTTAGAAACTTTACTTTTTGCTATCTAAATTTTTTGTTTTTGTTTCGGATTTTTAGCTTAAATCGTGTGTTCAAAACGTAGTTTTTGCATGTGCGAAAATCGTGTTTTTGAAGACATTTTAGCATTAAAGTTCGAAATGTAGACAAAAAATTTAGATAGTACGAGTAATATGGCAGTGTGAAGTTTCTCGCCAAAAATATTTGGCGACTTGAGGGCACATATCAGAGTAGTTCCTAAAAAACTGCCAATCCACACAAAACCAGAGAACATAATTAAAGAATTAAAAGATGTGGCGTTGGTAGTAGATTTATGGCGCAAAGCTATAAAAGGCCAGATGCGTTAAACACAGGATTCGTTCTTCAACACAAAAACTAAAGTAAAAATTTTAGATAAAGAAAATTGTCTAAAGATAACAGCTCACTTATAAAATCGAGGTAAGTAAAAAGATATTGAAATGATGGGATGAAAATGCTGATTATGATTCAGATAATGAGATATGCAGTATAGATATAAAATCCTAAAACATCCGATTCATTAAAATTCTAACACAAAATCTTGAGACAAAAATCAAACTAAATAATAGAAACCTCTTTCTTTCTGGTAGTAAAACAAACTGGTATTGACCTCTCTTCCGATTAAACGGTCGTGAGGCAGGTCGCAGCTTTAAAATACTTCTCACGAAGACTATTAAAATACGGACACTCAATTAAAATGTGATGGACCGAGAGACAAGCATCACAATTTGCACAAACAGGCTCGTTCTCAGCTTTCAGAAGGTAGTTATGTGTCACTCTAGTGTGACCAATTCTAAGGAGAATCAAAAGAACTTCCTCCTTACGATTGCTAGTAGTATCCCAATGCTCTATTTTAGGCCATTCACCCTTCTCAACTTGTTATGGAGTTGAATGTCCCAAAGTTGCCATTTTATTCTGATCTTCTCTATAATGACACAACAGATATTTCTAAAAGGGATGAGGCGGCCGGACATTTCTACAGCAGATTTCACTGTGATGTCCGCCAGCTCATTGCCTTTTATTCCTGTATGTCGTCCAGAAACCCAGCAGTACAGAATTTTATATCCACAACTTGTTAATTTAATATTGAACTTGAGTACATCCACTATCGCAGGATTCTTGGTGCTAGAAAAGGATTCTAAAGCTTTCAATGCACTGTAGGAGTCTGTACATATGATTTTTCCATGGTGCAGCATGGAGATGTACAAAAGCGCATAATATATGGCAGTCATATAGTCATTACTGTGTCTTAATATGGCAGTCAGTTCGGAAGTTAAGACCGAGGAAGCATTGTGTGAACATCTGCCCTCCATGTGGTCACCAATTATAAATGACATCCGAACATGACAAGCTGACTTAGATCCATCCGTATACATAGAAAGATAACTGCTGTAACAATGCCTGTGCTCATCAAAAATTGTCTGTAGATGCTCTCATTAGTAGTTGTTTTGACGTAACTGTGGATAATATCAAGAAATTGGATTTGTGCATTTTCCCAAGGTGCGATTTCAAAATCCTGTACTGCTTGTGGGGACATATCAGACAGGGACAATTCTTCAATAAGGATACGAAGTCTCGCAGGAAAAGAAGGCACACAGGATGGACATGCCTCAAATAAAACGTCCCATCTATTTTTAAGTAAACACAATTTATCAGGATGGTCAGGTTGAGATAAAATATTAAAATACTGTAAAAGAGGCAACTCCTCACGCCTCAAACGGAGTGATGGTTCATAACAGTCAACATAAAGGCTCTGGACAGGAGACATCCTGAAGACTCCAGAACAAATCTGCAGAGCCTGATGATGAAAAGGATCTAGTTTTTACAACACTGAAGACCGAGCGGATCTGCCAACAGCCGAGCCGTAGTCTAGTCTTGAGTGAACAAGAGCTGTGTAAATACGAAGCATGGATCAACACTCTGCACCCCAGGAGGTGTTTGACAGGACTTTTAAATATTTAAAATTTTTGTACACTTCTTTCTCAAGTTTAGGACATGAGGAAGGAAAGTCAATTTTTGGTCGAACATCACCCCTAAAAATTTTACTTCAGATGCTACTGGAATCACAGACCCATTAAGGTATAATTTAGGCTCAGGATGGAGACCTCGCTTTGTACAAAAGTGCACGGACACAGTCTTCTGTTTTGAAAACGTAAATCCTTGTGTGTTCGCCCATTCCTGGATCTGGAGCTGCCTCTCTACATGTCTCATATTCCTGCCTCGACAGCTAATTTGTAGATCATCAACATATAAAGATCTGAAATGGTGGGAGGAAGTTGTTTTTATACAGAATTTATTTTTAGGCTTAACAGAGTTACACCAAGCACACAGCCTTGAGGCACACCCTCTTCCTGTTTGAAAACTTCTGACTTGAAAAATTCTAGCTACCCAAAAAATTCTGAATGAAAAATGGTAGGTTGCCAGGCGAGCCACAATCATAAAGATCCTGAAGTGTACTGTATCCCAAAAAAGATTACAACAGAAATTCAATTTAATGAAGTTCACTGAAGAATACTTTTCAATACAATAGCACTGTGGATACTGTCAATGAAGGTAAGCGATGTACATTTGAGACAATAAAGCAGCTTTAAACTGGATTTGAAAGACATTTCATTTCATTTGACTAAAAACATATCCATACTGCTCCATTTATTACTTCCTTAGATCCAGTGTTCACTTTTGTATTCGCATGAGGTGTTTCAAGCATTTATGTTTCAAACATACATTGTTTTGTTATAAGTGTCCCAAGTAAGGGGGTTCATTTCCCTATATTTCAATTTAATACTCAGAAAATGTTCAATTTTTGAAGTATTTACCATCTTTATAAATACTGAGCTTTCTTTCACAGTTTTACATAAATACTTTCAAAAGACAAGAAACTTCAAATTCTTCACACGATTTTGCTTCAATGTAAATTTTCTAAGCGCAAACCACTATCAGAATAGATATTTAGAACCTGGCATATATCAGTTTTTTTTAATTGAACATATTTCTGATCCTACAAAAACATTTTCACGACCATATCATGCAGCAGTAACACAATTCGATTCAACCACATTTTCAAAATCCAGGAATATTTACACACATAGGGCATAGTCTCGCGAGTTTAATCCAAGTAGTACTCAAAATAATCACAAGATTAGGCGAACTGTGGGTCACCTGTGTAGGCGCCTAGGCTTTGTAGAATTACCCTGCGTCGAGCTTGCTGTAAAAGATAACCATAGCATGACACGTGAAAATTGCTATCCGGGAGAAACACAGGTCAAAAGTATGTAATACGATAAACATTTCACAAACTTCAAGTGTACCAACGGAGGTAACAATAACAAAAAAATGGTTACAATCATCCACGCCGCTCTTCCCCGGCTGTGTCTACCCGTACGACGTCGGACGTTTAGCTGAAACATGGTAAAAATGCTAAACGTACGACTAGTTGCGCAGAGACACTTTCGTGATTTCTGCGCATTCCGACCAGTCGTAAAGAGATGTTTGTTTATATTTGTGTTGATTATCGGAAGGGTGAATTGCTTTTCCGTGTAGTGCTAGAATATCAAGAAAAAGTTATTTTTTATTTCGTTTGATGACTAATTACTATCATTCTTGATAGATATCTAAAACATTAATTAAAATAAAGAACTTTGAATATATCGGAATATTATTCTTGTTTTAAATTGCTAATGTTTGATCATTTTATACTGATGAGGAGTTTACACAAATAATCAAAATTTCTTGAAATTCTTATCAACAGATTTAAATAAATCACGCATGCAAACAGTAAAATCACATTCTTACGAAAGGAAACTGAAAAATCGTCTTAAAACCTTGTGTAATTTTTCTGTCATGCGTAGCTAAATATTTCTATAAAATTGCATACAGAAGCATTTATATGCATAAAGAGTGTGCTCAGGAGATGAATTAGAAATGTATGTGCATATGCTTGTATGTACCGATGTAGGTGTTCATGTAGCATATGTATATGTGTGTTACGAAGAACACAGAAAATATATAAATCAAATATATTTAAAACAGTTCGTTCAGTTGCGGGCCTGCCTCTACCCGAGGCTGGGTGCATTATGAATAAAGACAAAAAAAAATTCTTAATAAATCATTCTTTATTTCCATCAAAACAGTATCACTCTTCCGAGCTCAGCTTTCGTTCGTCTACACGTAAAACATTCGAAAAAAAACTCAGCACGCAGGCTGACGTCACAAGCAGCAGCGCCTCGCGCCGGTTATTACTTCAGTTCATTTCACAACATCCTCCCCCCCCTTGAGACTCAGGTTGAGTCTCAAACTCATAACAAACATTATTTAAAAGATCAAGTCTTTTTGGAACTTTTACAAGTCGTCCAGAGGAGGAATATTGTTGCATCACCATTTTATCAGGTGCAATACTCTTTTTTAACGTACACCCAGCACTAGAATTAGATTCCTCTGCACCCAGTTTCTTATCAGGAATTATGTTTCTATCATTGGACTGTATCTCCAGAGGAAAGATGCGTTGTATTGGTCGTATAACTATTCCATGCCGGGTCTTAAGTTTAACCGTACGAATCTTTCCATCACGTCCAGGGATCAATTCTGTAATTCGGGCTAAAGGCCAAAATAAACGTTTTCTGTTATCATCCCCCATCAGTACTATTTCTCCTACAACAGGTTCCCGAGATCGCTTTTCATTATGCTTTTGAACCAGTTGACTAAGGTATTCTTTTCTAAATCGTTGTCTCAGATCATTTAACAATTTAGTTCTATACTTTAATCTCTTATTAAGACTTGACGAATTTAATTCATCAAGATCTTCAACATTGGAATTTCTGTTCTCGATAAGAAACATGGCGGGTGTCAGAGGTACTAATTCTTGCGGATCTTCAGAAACATAAGTTAAGGGTCTAGAATTAATTATAGTTTCACAATCACAAATAATAGTACAAAGTTCTTCAGATGATAACACTGTTTTACCTAAAGTACGTTTTAACAATTCTTTTACTGTACGAACCAACCTCTCCCACCAGCCACCCCACCAAGCTGCAGTAGGTGGAATAAATTTCCAGATTATACTTTCAGTTCCCGTTTCCTTTACTACTTTAGTCCAATTTAGTTTTGATAAATCATTAGACGCACCCCGAAAATTTGTCCCGTTATCACTATAGATTATTCTAGGGCGTCCGCGCCTAGCAACAAATCGTCGAAGCGCCAGGAGAAACGCATCAGTAGAAAGAGAATTTACGAGTTCAAGGTGAATGGCACGGTACACAGCGCAGGTGAACAGCGCGATCCACACCTTTCCTCCATTTTTTAAAAACAGCGGTCCGGCCAAATCAATCCCTATGATTTCAAATGGCGCACAATCCGTAACTCGGTCTGGCGGCAGAGGTGTCGGTTCGCTTGACATGGCCTTAGTTTTAAATCTTTTACAAACGATACAGTTAAAGAGGACATTTTTAATGGCCTTTCTAGCTCTGACTATCCAAAATCTTTCTCGTAATATGCATTGCATCATCTGAAGACCAGCATGACAGTTCTTATTATGCACATTTCTGATTAATAACTTAGTAAAATCACATTTTTCTGGTAACAGTATTGGATACAGAAAAGATTCATAGTCATCTCTATTTAGTATTCTCGTTTTAACTCTTAGAATACCATCATCATCAATGAGCGTTTCAATAAAATTATAAGATTTCTTATCAGTCAGATAATAATTTTGAACCAAACGAATTAAATTTTTCTCAGAATTTTCAATTTCATACTGTGAAAGTTCAATCTTTCCATTCTTTTCAGAACCACCTTTACAATTATTTACAAATCTAAATATCCATGCAAATACTCTAATCATTTTATCATAATTGGATACACTGATTCGATGCCAAGGGGGTGCGTCTTTTGATAGATCAATATTCACTCTTTTTATCTTTTTCCTCTCCAATTCTACTTCTTCATGCAAATAAATAATCTCACCAGTGGGCCAGTTTTCAGGGCTTTCTCGTAACCACAAGGGGCCTTCCCACCATCTAGACCGAAGCATTTGCTTCGGAAAACATCCGCGCGACAACAAGTCGGCAATATTTAGTTTCCCTGGGATATGTCTCCATGAATGACCTCGCGTCAACTCTCGAATCTCTTTAACCCTATTTTCGACGAAAACGGACCAATTTCCTTGCTCTGTTATCCACCAAAGGGCAGTGGTTGAATCAGACCAGAAGGTAACTTTTAAATCGGGCAAACTGAGAGCTTTGATAATAGAATTTGCAAGTCTAGAACCTATACAACAGGCCATTAATTCTAAGCGAGGAATGCTTAAAGATTTCAAAGGCGATACTCTAGACTTCGCCCGTACGAGATTTATTTTTACTTCAGAATTAAATATTGATCGAACAAAGACGCACGCTGCATACGCCCCCTTGCAAGCATCCACAAATACATGTAGTTCAGACGTGTCATTGATAAACAAGTATCGAGGCAAAGTAACATCTTTCAAAACATTAAGTTCTTTAAACCAGTTCAAAAATATATTTACATCATTCGGAGACAATTCATCATCCCATGCAATTTTCACTTTCCACAATTTTTGCAGCAACAGTTTTGGAAGCAATGTAGTTGGCGTTATTAAACCAATAGGATCAAAAATTGTCTGCACAATTGCCAAAATTGTCCTCTTTGTGATTTTTGTATCACAGGTCAATGTATCTGTGTCTGTGCAGCACCTCAGCGTATCATTATCCAAATTCCAAATTACCCCCAAAACGGAAGTATCCCCTGAATGTTTGTCAACATTTGTACCAGCCACATTGCTTTCAAAACCGCGCAAGTTAAAACATCCATTTGACATGATTAATTTGGAATGTTCAATAAACATAAACTGTTCATCAATACTAAAAACACTAGATAAACAATTATCCACATAAAATGACGATTTCAATTTTTGAGCAACTTCACTATATTGACGTGGACAGTTTTCTAATAGATGCATTATAGATGCGTTCAACAAGTAGGGGCTCGAAGAAACTCCAAACACAACTCTGCAATGCCTATAAATTAATTTCTCTTCATTGCATGGGAAAAAAAATCTGAGAAAATCTCTATCTTTAGATGCGACGGATAACATTAAAAAAGCCTTTTCAATATCGGCACTAATACCAATCGGATACATTCTAAAACGATCTATAATATCAGGTATTAATTCAATAAGATTTATTCCTTTACACAAACATTCGTTCAAAGAGAGTCTCCCTTTCTCAGATGCAGAAGCGTCAAAAACAGGACGAATTTTCGTGGTTTCACTTCCTAATTTGATTACAGGCCTATGCGGCAAATAATGACATTCATTATTCAATTCGTTTTCTGGTACGCGTTCAATAATATTCAACCTTTCCCATTCCTTGAACACATTTTGATAATCATCGAAAAATTTACTACATCTGAGTTTATAGATCATCTTTTGATACCTTTTCCAGGATAATTCTTTATTATCGGTTAAATGTGTCGTATCACATTTCCACGGAAGTTCTACTTCATATCTTCCATCTGGAAGAATTTTCATTTTGTTCTCAAATTCAGATAAATTAAAACTTTCATTCATTTTAACAGTTTCGTTTGGAGCGCATATTCCTATTTTTTCAAGTTCCCATAACTCATTCAGAGGAATTCTCCTGACATGCATTGAAAATGTTTTCAAAATATTATCCTTTTCACCCGAATTTCGTTTGCCAAATACCGTCCACCCAAGTTTCGTTTCGACAGCCGTTACCCCGGACTGTAATTCAATAGAATTTCCCGTCAATAACTTTCCTATAACATCTGCTCCGATTAAAAGGTTAATTTCAATTTCCTTTCGCAATGGATCCGAAAATTCGATTTCTTTTTCTTTTAATTCATTCAAAATCTCTTTATCCTTAACCTTAGGAATAAAACCGCAAATCTTTTTTTCCGATAATGCCTCAAAACTACATGCGAATGTTCCTTTTAAATTGCTGACCTCGACCGAAAACACTTCATGTTGTTTAGGTTTCGTTTCGTCCCCCCCAAACAGTGCATGTATAACTGTCTCCTCCCGAAGTGGAGATGCTTTAAGCTGACTCATCATATTTTCACTAACGTAGCTACTTTGGCTTCCACTATCAATTATGCAGCGAATAATTTTCTCGCGACCTTGACACCGAATTCGAACGCAAAGCGTTTGCAAAAATACAGTTTCGCTTCTGCTACAGTTAGAAAGAGAACTCTCTTTTGAAACATTTATCTGATCATTATTTTTTAGCTTTTGATTACACATTACATCAAAATGATTACAACTTTTGCAAATAGTTAACTTACCTTTACTTAACTTACCTTTGAAAGGACAAAATTTACTAATATGACTCGCTCTTTTCAGACAAGAAAAACAAGCACCTTTTTTCAACAACAATTGTTGTTTTTCAGCTAAAGTCATTTTTTTTGCAGAGTAACATTTTTCACTAAAATGTTTCTTTTCACAAAAATTACAGTTCGGAACACTCTTACCTGAATTCTCAAGACTTACTAGAGCTGATGCTGTTACGGGATCATTTTGCTTTACCTGTTCGTGGTTATAATCTTTCTTTCGATGGTTCTGTTGGGAAGCGAAACCAGTTCTTGCGAGGAGAACCATCTCTTCCCCCTTAACTTCCTGTTTTAAGAAATTCATTAAATATTTCAAAGATCGATTCCCTTTAGTTTCAATGGAGTCGTGATTTCTGCTTCTTTCCCATGCCATCAGTACTTCTTCTGGTAAGCAACTTTCCACTAAGGGGGTCAAAAAATCCCCATATTTTTCTTGGGTTCTTCCCAAACTTTCCAACGCTCGCAATTTTCCTTCTAGTTCATCATACAGGGAGGGTAGATCCTTTTTTGCTCTTCCGGTTACAGCGTTCTTCATCACTAGGCTTAACAAGTCTCTCACATAGATTTGCACAAGTAAATCTTCGCGTCCAAAGCGCTCTTTTAGTTGTTCGATGGCTTTAGGATAATTAGCTGCCGTTGCCGGGAAGCTAAGGACTAGGCGTTCTGCTTTCGATTTGGGTTCCATGGCCTGCAATAAATACTGCATTTTATCTTCATCGGCGATACTTTTGTCATCGTGGATTTTCTGGAACTGACTCCAAAAAGTCAGGTAATCTTTAGCTTCACCACTGAATTTTTTAAGCTCAATTTTAGGCAATTTAAATTTCCTAGATTCGGAATTATTTGAAGGAGAAGAGGCTTGTATTTCCGCATCTATTTGAGCACACTGTTCTAGAAACTTATCTCGATAATTCTCCGCTTCTTGAAAATCATCACTAAATAATTTTTCTCCATCTTCAGTCTGCAGAATTTGCTGCGATATAGCACTCTGGCATACGTCAAGTCTCTGGAATTTATCACAAAGTTGACACTTCAAAATCGAAAGTATTTTCAAATTTCTTACTTCTTTAGTTAATTCACTTTCGGTTTTCCTTGAGGTTTGCGAAAACGCAATTCTAAGTCCTTTTCTTTGAGCCTTTAAAGCGATCAAATCCATCTTCAAAGTATATTCAAAATCGAAATTCAATAACAAAAGTTCAATCGGAAAATTCTAATTCAAAGCACCCGGTCCCACCGAGGGTACCACTATGTTACGAAGAACACAGAAAATATATAAATCAAATATATTTAAAACAGTTCGTTCAGTTGCGGGCCTGCCTCTACCCGAGGCTGGGTGCATTATGAATAAAGACAAAAAAAATTCTTAATAAATCATTCTTTATTTCCATCAAAACAGTATCACTCTTCCGAGCTCAGCTTTCGTTCGTCTACACGTAAAACATTCGAAAAAAAACTCAGCACGCAGGCTGACGTCACAAGCAGCAGCGCCTCGCGCCGGTTATTACTTCAGTTCATTTCACAACAATGTGTGTACATACGTTTGTGTGTGTGTGCACAGATATACATGCATACATACATTTTTTAGTCTGGTCTGGAAAAATGTCTTGCTGAAAAAGAATGTAAACAAACCACCCAGCTCCTTAAAAGAAAAGTTTAGAAATTTTTTATCATAATTTTGGTTTCTACAGCAAACTTTTGTGTGTGAGTTTGTTTTAAACTCTTAGAAGAACTCAAATTTTAATATAAAGACGTGAAAATTTTTTACCTTTTGATAGTGTACTTGATGATTTATTAAAAACACAATTGACTCTCTTATATTTAATATTGAAAAGAAGGAGGGTGATATGTACAAAATTATAATAAAGATAATTCTAAGGTATTTTTTATAAATATATGTGACTTCTGAATATAGAAAATAATCGCTTACAAATGACTTATGCAGTATTTGTTTTATTATCATATCCTGTCCTCATAAGCTCAAAAATAAAACTTTATACAGGAAAGTCATTTTACCTCCAAATATATTTTATGGTATTGAAGTATGATAACAGATGATTATTTTTGTTAGAAAAATTATTATGTTATGAATATTTTCCTGAAGATAATTATACATCATATTCAAGGATATTTATATGTTAATATATATACATTATATTCAAGTAATAGATGACATATTTATATATTCTATTTAAAAATAAATGGCAGCACTATGTCTTATCATTAACTTTATCAAAAGAACTTATAGGTTTAAAGCACCGAATTTCTAGTATAAGAACTGTACTTCAAATGTCCTTTTCTTTTCCCTTTTCCCTTTTTTTTTTTTTTTTTTTTTTTTTTTTTTTTTTTTTCCTGTAAGAGTTTTGCTTTATAATATTTACAGATGTGACATCTAAAAATGCTTGGCCTTTTTATCCAAATATCTAAATATGGAAGTCTGAAATAATGCAATATATTTGTATGTATATAGAGTAAAATATTAGTAAATTCTACATAACTACATTATTATTCTAAGATAATGTAATAAAAATATTCAGTTTAATGCAAATATGTGAATCAATTTATACATATAAATTTTAAGTGTATGACTTCTGTTGGATGTTTTAAGTAAACAATCAAAAAAATTAACCTTTTTATCAACTTATCTTGCACATATATACATTATTACTTTTTTTTCCTATAAGAATAAACTTAATCTAATATAATAATCTAAAAATAAATGATACACAACATCTATTAAGGCAGACCATTTTTAGTACAGTAATAAATAATACAAGCAATATAATTTAATACTTTCAGTTGTCAGAGAATGAAGTGAGTTTTGTGAAGCTATTTAATGAAAAAATCTGAAAACAATTTTTGGTGGTTCTAAAATACAAGTTCTAAAAGAATTAAAATATGTACATGAGATAAATGCCGCTCTTTTTGTTTTAACCCCTTTGAATAAATTTTAACCAATTTGATACTTTTTTTACTTCTTTTCAAAACCTTGAAATAAATGAGAAACTGATTTCAGGACCAACACATTTCAAGAAATATTGCTAACTGCAATGAATCAGCACACATGTATGACTTCATCAGAACCATCAGAATGTCTTGTATTACCTTTATTTATTTATTTAAAGTTACTAATGGATTTATATGTAGAAGAGCTGAGATTTCTAATACAGTTACCACACTGGCATTTTTAATGATCTTTTCACTAATGATTTAAAATCTCTCTATATTTTTTTTATTATTTTTCAAATGAAAAGTTTTTGTTCATTTGTTTCCAAAATAACAGCTACTTCCTTAGTTCAATTATTATTTTTCTTAACTGGTTTGTCTGGTGAACTCCTGTGATTTTTTTTTTTTTTTTTTTTTTTTTTTTTTTTTTTTTTTTGTGAATACATTTATTCTGTAATTTGTTGTTTTCAGTAGTTTTTTAATTTCTCTTTTGAAAAGTTTTCTGCATTTTAACTTAATAGCCTTGAAACTTATGATCAACATTCAAAATCTAACTTCCATTTTAAATTTCAATGTTTACCTGGATTCATAACAAGTGTATTATTTTTAAATTATTCAGACAACTTAAGAGCTCTGTGTCTTACATCTTCATAATGGTAGAAAATTTCATTGTACAGCCTATGTACATTTTAGTTTTGTCATGTCATGCCATTTGTGAAATATTCCTTCTCTCTGCTTAACTTTATTCCATATATAGAGATATTCAGTAAGTTTAAGCATAATAAATTTGTAGAAGATAAATGTCTAAAATTCCATTTTCAGTTTCCTATGTAGACTTTTACATTTGCATTTAGTACAGCAATCAATTACGCATTGAATTCCAATATAAAAATATTTTTTATCACAGCTTTCAGATCATTCCTGAACATCATTCAAATCATCATCAGACTGCAGTATGAAATATACAAATACTTCTTCTGTTTTTGAAACAAAAAAGAATGATGACAAGGTCTAGTGAACATTGTGCATAGGGTATAAGCTGAAATTATTATTCCTGGAACAGCAATCTGGCAAATTTTAGTCTTGTGTGCTGCAGCGTTTTTATGCATAGCGGAATTTTACTGCTGAGTTTGCTACACAGTTTTATAGTTAATAGGAATTGTATTGGATTATTACGTCAAAAAAATGTGAGAACTATCTGTCTAAGAGAAGATATGCCTTTTCAAAGGAACAATATAAGGAAAACTGGCTCTGATTCACTTTATACATGAGGAAAACAGCAAAATCTCCTCTGGAGCCAGCCTATTCGTCAAGATAAAACTCTGAGCGAATTACTAGCATTCAGCGGATTTACCTCTCGGCCGCTGGTGGGCCTAGTACAAGTTGAGTCAACAGGTTAGCGTAATAAACACCTTTTATCATGATATTATGTGACCTATAATCTATAAGCAATGCTCTTCATAAAAAATGTTAATTCCGTTTGCTTTCTGTATTCTGAACTTAGCTCTTGTTTATCTATTCTCTTGTTTTGAGATCTGCTCATCAAAACAGAGCAGCAGGTCAATTAAAGAAGGATATGCATGCAGTGCAATCATCTTCAGTACGATCTCAAGTCATAGTCACGTCTTTAATCCACCTAAAATCCAGTCCCAGTACTTCTCACTATTTGAGCAAAAGTATAATTCCTGTTGGAGTCTAAATTAAGATAAGCTCCGGTATTTCAATTTTCTACTGAACTATTTTCATTAATTAAATTGAATTATCTAATTTTATTTATTAATTTACATTTTATTTTTATTTTTATCTTTGTTGACGACCTTTCATAGTCCTTCTTCTTTTAGAAATTAAGTACTGACCACAATGCATTGAGGCATAAAATTGAACAGGCACTCGTATAATCCTATGACAAACATTCCACACTTGCTAGATAATGTGTTTCATATTGAGGACATCGAAGCACTGAGCCTACGCAGGCCAGATAGAGCTTAAGACACATTATTTTGTGCAAAGCACGCAAGGGCTTTCTGCCTAAGAACAGGGATGCTTTTGCGGAGCACTTTTTAAAGGTTCGATTTGGTTTGTTTGATTTTAGAAAAGCACTTGAGGGCTATTTGTCTAAAGAAGAGCAAAGATTCTTGATGGCTTCATGATGGACTTTTCGAAGAAAACTAGCTGGCATTCACATTGCGCAAGAGAAAACATCAAAAACTCCCATGCGACCAGTCCGTTCACTGGAATTTCAAACCAGTCGAACTAACAGTATTCACCAAATTTACTGGTAGGTTTATACTCAACAAGGGACATATTTTTGGAGCAGGTAGGTAGTGTAAGTGTCAGTAAATGACGTAGCCAGTCTTGGGCAATAAGCTATGAGTGGCGTTCTTTATCCTACTGAAATATCGTGCTTGGATTCTTTGTCAGGTATTGGTGTATATTGGTTGAGACAGATAGATTTTCGCATGTTATGTCTCATGTGCAAGCAGTAATTAGAATGGTGCAAAGCATAGTATAACATCGTCAACGTATTAGACAGTGAGAAATGTGACAACACTGACTAAGAAAGGAATGCAAAAGATACAAAAGCAGATTCGAAATGCATCTGTATTCTACTCAAATCAGAAGGTGAATGCCCATATGATAAGGGTAACACAAACGCAATTATCACTAGGGGATATAATCCTACTTAATTGTGATGCAGTCTCTCTACTGTATATTCATGCTCTGTACGAGATCGTCCACGAATTTCTGAGAAATTATGTTCAATTCTTCTTGCAGGGCTGATTACAGCTATGAAGGCATTGAAAGGCACTAGCGACGGGCTGTCAAAAGTCCCCAGACCATACACCATATATTAAGTTGGAGCATACGACAGCCTTCAGAATGCCTACGCTAAGACAGGTGCTATATCTTCACTCCTTAACAAGCTAGCGACAGTTGGTATACCCTGAAGTGTAGCATTATTGTTCGCGAAGAATCTTGGAAAAGATGCACGTGAGGAGAAGAACATTAGCACAACTGCAGTCAGTAGTGAATTAATCTTCTTCAGATGTATGGAGCTTCATATAGCGACCAAGCATTTCACTTCCACAAACGAAAATTTGAGCACTTGCAAACTGTTTCCTTTCGATGATCTCAGAGGGACGACTGCGTAATCTCTCCTTTATCTAGATATTTAGACTTCCAGAATGGCTAGATAATCTAAATATCGGAAGATTAAAGCTGTTATTTTATTCTTGAACCGGGATGATAACGCCTCATATAATATTGAAGCGGCTGATCTATTGTCCTAGAAAACTGGATGACACCCCCTTTCCCTGTTTAGTCTTGCCAGCGACTGCTGCTATCCTTAAAGCTCAACTCCATTGCTGAGCTACTCAGTGGCGTAAAGGGGGTGTATGATGCGCCGTCGCAGAGGGGCGCCAAATGGTCTCCAAACAAGATTTTCATGATATCACTGTGTTTTTTTCGGGAAGGGGGGCGCCAAAAAGGTATTTTGCCCCGGGCGCCAGTTATGCTCGCCACTCCACTGGAGCTACTCAGATCTTTTGTTTGCAACACTACAGAAGACACTGCCTCCGACGAGAAGGCATGAAAGTCCGCAAAGCGATCAAAACACCATGAGATTGTTTCGTAGTGATATCAGTGTTATAGCTAGAGACGGGCGAGGGTGGACAACTGTCCCTGGGCGTAGTGTCACGGAAATGCCAAACTGACGAAGTTTTAGAATGAAACGGTTTCCATACTTAGAAAACAGAAGGGTGTATGAAATCTGCAGCTGTCTTTAGGCGCTGAAAACTATAGCCAAGTCTTTAGCCATATTGGATGTCCAGTAATAGATTGCATGCATCTTAGGATGTCACCCACTGTCACCACCACCAGATGATGGGAGTCATTAGCATAGATATCGCATCATCTAAAGACGGCTCTCCAGTGGCCGAGCGGTAAAGCCGATAAACTCGGGCCGGGCCTCGAATCCCGGCGAGCAGATTGGCTGCTAACTAAGCGTTTTCATGGTTTCCATATGTATAACCTATATACAGTCCAATTTCCCTTAGAAAGTCTTTCACGAAGCCATCCCTTCCCTTAGACAGGTAGCCGTCGAATGTTTCACCATAACTAAATAAACTGAACCCAACTCATCATCTGTAAGAGAAGATATCAGTTCTTCATATCCTGGCGTGGTTGTTTGTGGAAAACCACTACCAGAGTTGGATTGGCCATTAAGGAAAGTAAGCACGTGCTTAGGGCATCAGGTAAAGGCGGCGTTACTAAAAGGTGCTTAAAGATTCAAACAAAGAGTGCAAAGGGTCCACAAAAATAAAATTCTCACTGCAGATTTTAGAAGATACCTAGTGCACTTAATCCAAGCCCGAGAAAGAGGGAATGATGAGAAAGAGGCGTTATACTATAGATGTATGTGGAGGCAGCAAAATCTTTGAAGTGCTACGGGCATATAAAAGTCTAATTTGGCAATGAGCATTACTAAACATTCTGATAGCTGCTCCCTTTGTTCGAAATGTAATCCAAACTACTGACATGATGTGTATAGTCGCACTTTGGCCTTCTTTCAAACTTCCAGACAAAGTCGTCCAGATATTGTCTATAGAACTGTCACGCTGAGACTACAAATCGATGTTGTTAAAACCGAGTGTACCGTACAGTAGCTTCCGTTCATGTTTTGAGCATACACCATGCTTTATACCCTTTCCTACACCCCATAGATGTCATGCTACGTATATGTGCATGCTGTACAATACCGGACCCTAAGTGATCTCCTAATTGATCTTTTTGTTGCATCTTCTTGTTTGTACTAACGTTACATTAATTTCTCCATTTCATTCTTAATTTTTATTATTTATATAATTGCAGAACTGATCAGCTATCGTGGATGACTTCTTAAATCGCAATATTTTACAGGAGCGGAAGCACGCTGTCCACTAGGAAGGTTGGGATTTATGCTACTGACCGGGAAATTCGCTTAGCTACATATAGGAACTGTGTGCAACCAAAATAAAATAAGATACTAAGTCACTAATTTTCTCTTTCCTTACCGCTTGGCTTCGTGTTCTAATTAGAAGCACGTTCGGCTGGCAATAGGGAAGTCCAGAATGCAAATCCTGGGGCGGTCATTCGCTGATATTTTCTATTTCAAATAAATACCTAAAGGCTCAACCAACTAACCAAGTGGTTCCCAAACTAAAATGTGGTAGACGATAATTCTTCACCACCAGCAGGTGGCGATTAGGTTACCACCTCCCCAACTGCCTTTTAAATGGGGAAGAATGTACGGAATTTTCTTTTTTCTCAACGCATGCTTTCATGATGTAATTAGAAGCACTTCTGGATGGCAGTCTTTAAGCCCAGATTTCGAATCCAGGATAGGCCATTTCTGATTTTTTTTTTTTTGGCTCCTAAATAAACCTAATATTATACATCACCGTTCTATGGTGCTCTACACTCATCTACAATAGCACAATCTCAAATAGAGCTACCAGTGCTTTAATATCGAGATTAGTGTACATAGTGACTCTGAAATTGCAGTTTCGATGGTAATGGTTCAGAGGCACATGTTCTACTGTAGTGTGGATTAGGTTAACATGTCTTTCTGGAGCTGTTTCCAAAGCAGAAGGGTGCTGATCATTCTACAGATTTAAGGCGAATGATAAGGCCTTTACCGAAGCTTATAAGTTGGGTAAATCAATGTCTACATGATCTTTTTTCTGATTACATACTTTTTGTTTTGTGTCATATGGGGACAAACTGTATACTAGTTTTTATGCCTGCTTTGAATCAGACACTAATTTTTGTTTGCAGCACCACTATAGGGTTTGCAGTCATACCCTGCTACATGACACTTGAACCATTAGCATCTATGTTCACATATTGCTCAATTGATTTATTAGTTATAGCTTATGTGCATACATTTCTTTGTCATATGTGTATGTATTTTAATATGAATCTTTTGTAAAAAATAAATTAGACTTGCATATATGCATAGGCAAGCTAGTTTGCTATACGAAAATAAAATAAAATTAAAAACCCTGTTCCTTAGACCATATCAACTGGCTGTTTACCCAAGTCTCGTATATTGCTATAGCACCAGATGTTAAATTTAAATCGACCACTTCATTTGAAAGTTATAAAATGGACATTTGTATACTATGTTATCTTTTAGTACATGCTCAGCTGTTGAATTTTTATGGCAAAGGTCCTGAGGGGTATCTGCTTAAAAGAAGAGATGCCCTTCTTTGAGCACTTTTTGAATGAAACTGACTTGTATTCATATTAAACATAGGGAAAACTGTAAAAACAGAGATGTAGCTAACCCATTTGATAGAATTCAAACCTAAATTGTATCACCAGTATTCTGTGTCTTATCTATTCGAGAACCGACACCAGTGGGTATTCTTCTAAAGCAAGATTTTGGTTTATGTTTGCATATAGATATTACTTATGCAGTTGATCATTATCAGACATATAAAAATAGTGATATCATTGAATGAAATTTAAAAAAATAATAATTCCATTTTGCTACAAATTTCATACACAGGAAACAAGAGAAATAATGCTTTGAATTTTGCTCATCAGAAGAAGCATTAAATAATACAGCACTTTTGATGAGCACAGTTAATTGGTGTGTATATGTATTTTAATCAGTGAGCTGTTCTAAAAGATGTTTCATGGAATGGTCAGACTTTCTTAATTTCTCAACCAGACTAGCAGCATTGTTCATCTGACATGAGACAAACTTAAATTAAGATATACATAATTTTTAAAACATGGCACATAAATTTCTATATAATGGCTAACATAAATTATATTTTATGTTAGCCATTATATAGAAAACTGGCTAAATAAACAGAAAATCTAAAAAATACAGCCGCCTATTCCACAAACAAAAAAAGGACAAATAATCTTAAAATGAACTCAATGATTGCAGACTATAGTAATAACAATTTATTCAAAATGAATGTAGATACAATATTTTACTTTTAAACATGTCAAGAAACTTGTAGTGATCATCCAGCTAATTCAGTTTGCTTTTAAAAAAGTGTGCATTGAAATTAAAAAAAAAAAAAAAAAAAAAGAATTTAAAGAAAAAAAGAACAACATTATTAAAAACTGTTATGACCTAGAAGAAATCTAATCATATCCTTTCACATTACCATCCATGCACACCAATCACATAATCATCCAGCTAGTTGGAGAAAAATGGTTTTAGGTAATGAATTATTTTGCTTTTTTAATTCCCCTGATATGAAACTCAGCCAGATCAGGTTCATGAATTTAATTGTAAAATACGGGTATTGAGAAGCAACTGTCATTGGCGAAGGGCTTGGACATATTGTAGATGACAGTAGGAATCTGCCCCATAGTTATCCCTATGGGACGGACGGATAGAGGACTAATGTCAATTTCAAAAATATGTCTCTGCAATAATATTTTATTAAATTAATTATGTGAGGTTTGTTTGGTGCATTATGAAAAATGAGCACTATTTTTGAACAACTTAAGATACTTAACAGTAAATTATCATCACATACATCACAAAAAAGAAATGTATCTCTTTGAGTGTGCATATAGTGAGCTTGGATATATATATATATAAAAGTATATTTTATTTAGTATTATAATATATTATTCTTTTTCATATTTTTATGTTAAATGATAATTCTTAAATAGATAAGAATGAATGAATTTATAAAAACAATCATCTCAACCTTTATAATAAATGACACCTAAAGGTTTTCTCAAAATTTAATACAGTTATTCCCATACATGTTGATTTGGCATCCATAGTTGTTATGGCCAAACTATTATAATGCAAATAACAGAAGGAAAAAAAAAAATACAAAATGCATTTTAAATGAGAACAGGCCACATCATGCCAAAATAATTTGTACTAAAATTCCAATCATAAGCAAAAATATACAAGTATAAAATAAAAAAATTAAAAAAATATTGTTCTGACATCAAATACAAAACTGCTTACTTTGCTTATAGTACTTAACATTTTATTCAGGGTTAAATTAAAACATCAAAATTCTCAACATTAGAGATACAGAAAATATATTACAAAAATGTATATGATATAGTATACAATCTCAGCATGCACAATTTATCAATTAAATTTGACTTCCTTTATACGTATTTTTCAAATCATGAGAAACAGTTTTTGGCTGATTTTTGTGATGAAACATTAGAAGATATTTTCCAAGAAGGGATGCTTTAAGGCAAACTGGCTTGCATTCATATTACACGTGGAAAAATCTTGACGACGCTTATGCAGGCAGTCCATTCACCAGGATTCAAGCTATTAGTGTTCAGCTTCTCACCAGCTTGTCCACTGGCACACAACAGCCTCTTGTAATACATTATCTGCAGACATGAAATCCTGTATTTATATGAAAAGAAAAAGTTATACATTCAATATTAATTACAAAACCCATTTTCATACATGCCTACTGACAAATTATAAGTAATCCTCAACTCATGATGAGTATTGGTCCAATAGTTCCATCATAAGTTCATACTGATGTAACTCAGGGTCTTAATAAAATTATACCTTGGTATGTTTGATTATATTGTTATGAATAAGGCTTCTGTTTTACATGAAAATGGTTTAAGGAGGTATAAACTTATGTGACATTTATAAACAATTTATTTGCATACATTCACATGAATTTTATAAAATTAATACATATACATCCCTTTCATTAGTTGATAAGAACAAAATATATACAAAATTCTTTTAATTAAAATAATGGATAAGTAACTGTTACTTATTTGAAAGAATTATTGTAAAATACAACTTAGTGAAAAATTATTATTCAGGTATGATCAGAATCCTATAAAAACAATGCATGTATGCATAAGCTGTTTATATTTTTCTGTAAAATAAACATTTGATCTGGACAACTGCATACTTTTATTTCAAGATGCTTTTTTAGTTAGGACTACCTAATATACACTAATGTTTGTGAAAATCACAACCATGAAGGAATTATGCACTTTGAACCAAACTTACATGAAATGTAAAGTGAATTAAGACATACAAATGATTAGAATTACAAAGGGATTATGCATGCATGAAACGAGAACTGGCAGTTGTAAAGGACTGTAAAGTTGTGCTGAAATCTGTTTATCATCCTCCGTCTGCAGTGAACATTTAATTTGTGCTCAGTATGCCTCGTCAACAGCAGAGGATGCCATACCAACAAGTTTGAACGAGGCCACATCGTCTGTATGCAAGAGGGTGGACTTTCATATCAAACAATCACAGCCCGCACGCAGCACAATGCCACAACAGTGATGCATGTTTGGAAGAAATGGACAGCGAGAACCAAACAAGGTGAAATCCTGGCAATGGGGCACACAACAGCACAGGACGACAAACACCTCATCTGCATGGCTGTGATGGATTGTAGAGCATCCTCTCGTATGTTAGTACAATATTGGAGCACAGTTACAAGTGTTCGTCGCTGTCTTCTGCAACATGAACTGCATGTAAGGGTTCCTCTACGCAGGATTGCCCTGTCGCTGAGTAACATATGCCTCCGACTTCAGTGAGCACTGCAACTCAGAGCTTGGCGTGCTCTGTGGCAACAAGTTGCTTTCTCCAACAAATCTTGCTACAATCTGGAGTATAATGATGACAGAGTATGCATTATTTGATGCATTCCAGGCACTATATTTTAGGGGAAAAAATTCCTGTGCACAAGCCTTCTTTAAGGTACAACAGGTTTTGCATCTTTCCCAGATATGTTGCTCAATCAGCATGCCTAGGATTTCATCGGTCAGCGACTCGCACGTACAGCTAGTGGGCCACACACTGAAACTGAACTTTCACATCAATTCAAAGCCATTCCCCAGGATTACATTCAGAACCTATACGATTCAATGCCACGATGTGTACAGGCTCTCGCTCAGCATGACAGAAACCCAAAGTACTGATTTTCCAACTTTCGTTTTTTTTTTTTTTTTTTTTTTTTTGTTTTTTGTAAATGTGATCGTTTACTTGTATCACTATTGGTAATATGCGGAATAAATTTCATTCATTTCCGACAATTCCTTCATGGTGTTGCATTTTTCACAAACATTAGTGTGTCTACAGCATCCAGTGCCTGCTCAGCATCCTCTCGTATGTTACTGAAGATAAATGACTAACTGAAGACAATTTTTAATCTCTATTGAAATGCCCGTAATGATTCATTGCTAAGCACAGAATCTTAAATAACACTTGTCACTCCTAGCAATGCCTCATTCTGCCTCTAGTCCATCATCAGAAAACTCCATCAACCTGCTGTGGAGGAAGCTCCACGTTTATAAAATCATTGCCATCATCTTCAAAGGCAGAATTACAGAGGTTCTGGGAATCCCATATTATCTTTAAATTCTTTCAAAGCTTTTCTCAAGCCTTTTCTTGTACAATGCAATCATAAAATGCTTTTTAAAATTCTACTCAGTATCAACTGTAATCTCCAAATGCGGCTTTATGAATTTGTGTCCATCATCTATACAAATTACACTGACCAAAAAAAAAAAAAAAAAAAAAAAGCATTATCTAATTTTTAAAATTACATTATCTTTCGGCTATGCCGAACTGGATGACGAAAGGGGCAATTCTCAGAACCCGCACATTTCCAGGAAACCCGTTATCGCTCAGATTGGGACCACGTGATCCTTCAGAAGCAGAACTTTCATCTGATTGGTTCATTTCTACCCCGGACAGAGTTTCAGCTGAAACATTTTTGGCGAGGTTTGAAGAAATATCACATAGCCGCTACATTGTTTCTGTAGCTAGGTGGGATTCTTTTTTTTCTAAGAATCCTCCCATTTAAACCAGTGATACCAAAAACTTGTTTCTCAGGAAAGTCCCGTCTAGCAGGGACTGTTGATAGAAGTAAATAACCGCTTTAATCAACACTCACTAATAATATAGTACAATCACAATGACCAAAATTAGCCTCAATCCACTATGTCTAATCCGTTTTCAAAACACATGTTTCACTTTTGTGATAAGAGGAGAGTGGAATGTGGAAATGAACATGAGCTCAGCATAAGAGCGTATAGGTAGTGATCACTTTAGGTTTTCTACAAATGACATTCAGTGGATGAGTTGAATGTTGCCTTTTTTTCCCTCCGAGATAGCTAGATGGTGTTACTAGGTGGCTTAAAGTACAGTCAAAAGTCTTTAATCTGGAATGATCTATAATCCGGACCTCAAAGCTACAAACTTTCTGCACATGCTTAAACGCATGCGCATATGCGTTTAATGTATAATGGACGGTATAAGCTAAGCTAAAATTATCTATTTCAGTTAATGTTGCAGATCGCGTTGTTCCTTATTCTTCTAATTGGATCCGGCTTATTATTTTTTGCAGACTGTTAGAGCAATTTTATAAAAAGTAAGCTTGAACTTTCGATTATGTCAAAAACAGTTTCCGATTCTGGAGATATCAAAGGATTTACAAGCGAAAGCATGTTTTGATGTCCATCAAACAAAAAGTGGAATTGCTGCAAAAAATGGTTAAAGGCATGAAGAAAGTGACAGAGAGGTGATTTGTTTCTCTAGCCGTTCCGAAATCTGTTTATCAATTTCGCGCTGCTCTGCGGGAGAGGGGGGGGGGTACGTTGCAGCGCACAATGAACTGGAAGTTGATCTGTCAGCACTATCCTCATCTTCAGGGCAGATGTTTTTATTTTATTCGGCTTATAATTCCTCACTAAATGCAGTATTTCATCTCGATGTCCTCCGTCTTTGATATGATTTAAATCAAATTCATCATTATAAATATCACGAATACACATGAAATAGTTTTCTGCTTACAATTTTCTAATTTCAACTATGCGTAATGTATGCTTTACACATGCGCACGTTGAAAGAAAAGTTTAATAAAGTAAACAAATAAATATTAAACTTTTTTTTGTAAATTTTGATACCCTTTAGATCATAATTGCTCTTTATTTCATATTTTTAATTTTATAATTTCTGCATGCCACCTTAAAAGATTTAAACTGATGAGCTATAATACAAAAAAAAAAAAAAAAAAAAAAACGATAATCCGAAATCGCCGAAGAGTCCAAATTAAAGACTTTTGACTGTTTATGATAACCAAATGAGCACCACAGCATTTAATGGGTTAATATACGACATAATTACACAGATTGGAATTTGCTAGCAAGTTTGCCCTTGAAACAGAAAAGAAAATTAAAAATCCTGCTCCAGAGGACATTCCAGCTGGCAACTTTATGAAATTTATAATTACTGTTACGAAATAATTTGATCCAGTTTTGTGAAATTAACAAAATATATGGCATTAATGAACTATACAATCATCTGATGCATATTTTAACTTTGAATGTCAAAACAGAATAGGGATTTTTTTTTGCACTGTGGCTGATTCTTACCTTTAGTCATAAAGATTATTATTATGATGCATGTTGCTTTATCGAAGACCTGCCAATGATGGATTACTATATCCCCCCCACTTTACAGTGCTCAAATTAATAAAAATATTTCCCTCATTTTCCACTTTTTCAATACATTATTAGAACGAGCTTTCCTATAGTTTAAAATGTATTTGTTGATGTGGTAATCGTTGACAAAATCCCATAAATACATACAAAGGTTACATTGAACCTTTCTTCTTGTAATTTTTTACCTTAATGCCAACTTAACACAAGAACTGTTGAAACACAGTGAAGCAAACACAAACTGACATTCATTCTATGATTTCAGCTGCATACTCAACTTCTTGCCTACGACTCTGCAGTTGTGCAATTCTAAGATGTTTCTTCAAGTAAAAAATTGGTCGATGTGTACATGGATACCGAGGATGCGTAATTCTTAAAAATGCACCAAGCAGTGGGTGATTCTTCATTGTTTTTCTTGAAGTCCTGTTATAGATATTTTTGCATGTTTACAGAATTAATTCAAATTTGCAAGCAGCGATATGATGAGTTAGCGATTCTCTAAAACACACGAAAACAATCGATTTGGCGACTTGGCAGTTTTTTTAAAATTCGCCAATCTAGACCATAATATGTAGTTTTACCATATTGCTGTTGTGAAAAGACATGTTTGAAGATGAGTACAAGTTTAACAATTTAAAAATACTGTAATCCTAAAAACAAATCATATGGACCATGGCAGACAAAAAAATAAGAAAGGCACTGCAAAAGCATATGGTTAGACATGGCCAGAATCTCATAAAAAATAGCACACATTAGCTTCTTGGCAAATCATACTTTGGCTCAACTTCAATGTTAATGTTTCTGGTTAAGTAGAAGCAACATTAAAACTGATTTGCAGTAAATGCTGCCAAATGAACACATAACTGAAATATTTGCTGATATTAAGAAAAATATTAATTTGTTCAGCTAGACATTTAGCACCAATGCTCATCCAATAACAACAACAAAATTATAAATTTGTTCACAGAATGTAATAAAAAATTTGTGTAAATAAGTACATAAGCAGCAGCAACAACAACAACAACAAAAAAAAAAAAAAAAAAAAAAAAAAAAAGCACATCAATATCACTGCCACACTATACAATTACGTTTGAATAAGAAAATAGAATTATGCGCACAGCATTGAAAGAATACCTTTGAAGTACACCATATTCATTTCTTACCCTGAATCGAGCAGAACCATGTAATTATTTAATCTGCAACTACATTCTGAAATTTAATAATACATACAAATTATATACATTTAATACACATTTTGTACCGAAATTAAATAATTACAAATATAGTTTTTACTAACCTATACATGCAGAAATTCAGGGAAAAAAGATCGCAATCACCAGTTTGCTTTAAAAAAAAATGAATTAACATAAATAATTACAATTGAAAGCTATTCATTTAAGCAAATAATGAATTATAAATTTTACGTTACAATCAAGAATGAGAATAGCCATATCATACCCACACCACACTGCATACAGGCAAGAGAACATTAACTGGGCTTAATAACAAAACAACCATCACGGCAAAAGCTACTGCTTCTTGCCGCTGCAATTTTTAATTTCGATACAAATAACAGAATAATACTAGAATTGCTTACAATAAGTGTACATAGAATGTTAGGCTTTTGGTATTAATATTACACGCTCTAGCTCGGCTGAAGTTAATATGTTAATGTTTCTGGCTAAGCATGTTCAACTAGATGCATTATTAAAGCTGATTTCCAATAACGTCTGGAAAGTTGAGCGCAGATAACCAAAATATTTGCTCAGCCAGATATTTAACATTACTATTAATACGATATCAAAGAGAACATGAAAAAATGAGTATATTTCTTCAAAAGAACACAGAAATACAAGAATATATTACATATCGCAGTATTTAATAAGAAAAATGAGTGAACAAGTACATAAATGACACGAATTTTTTTTCTTCCTTTTAACTGCACACACAAACCAATAAACTATATACAATTCATAAATAATTTTGTATTCAAAGTTAATTAAATATTTACAAACTCAAAAATAATTCTTACCTATACATTCAGCAGAAAACGAATTATGCCTATAATTGCGGTCTGTGCAAGAAAAAATATAATGATTAAAATTCAAGAAAAAATATAATGATTAAAATTAATCAAAAAGACAATTAAATTAAAAAAAGACTATTCATTTAAGTGGAAAAAGCACTAGAATTTTAATTTATTTGAATTTCAACTTAAAATTTGGAACAATAGATATCACTCGCATACTTAAGACTACACCACCCCACCACGTTCGAGAACAAAATGGCGCTCGATTCGCATGGCACATTGGAGGCATGTTCATGCGCAGATGGTCTCTGCGCAACCAGTCGTACGTTTAGCATTTTTACCATGTTTCAGCTAAACGTCCGACGTCGTACGGGTAGACACTTCCCTCTTCCCCGCTAACCTCTTACTTACAATACAGATGAATGTTGCCAAACATTTGTGTTAAACAAATTCTAAAACTTAAGGCCCGTCTACACGTACCGATTTTATCGGCCGACTTTCTCGTACGATTTTATCTGCGAGAGCTTGCTTGTCCACACGCAACGATTTTGTCTTCGGTACAGGAAATGCCTTAACCAATCACTGTCCGAGGAAGAATTCCCGCCCTATGTAGCGTCACACTATCAACAACTGTGAAAACAAAACTGTGCGGGAGTGAATTTAGGCGACAATAATAAAAATGGATGAAGATTTCCCGTTAATTGCTACTGTAGCAACATCTGCGATTTTGATCCTCGCTGCTGCTGCTGCAGAAGAAGAAAAAAGAAAGCGTATTTGGACGAGAAATTGGGTGAAACGCAGAGAAATTCATGGAGCCCATAATACCCTGTTCCAAGAGCTGCGTTTTGAAGACAGGGTGGAATTTGGAAAGTATTTGCGAATGATGCCGTGCGATTTTGATTATTTATTAAACTTAGTGAGCAGCAAAATTAAAAAACAGGATACGATTATGCGTTGTGCAATTTCACCATCTGAGAGGCTGCATGTTACTTTACGCTTTCTAGCTGGTGGTAAATTAATTTTTATTTTATTGAAAAAAAATCAATTAATTTTTATAAAATTAATAAACAAATTCACAAAAATTGGAATACAAATTCAAACAATAATTTTAACCACAATTTTTTAAATTTTGAGAAATTTATAATGAATAAATATCATAATTATATCACTACATCATTTTTAATAAATTTATTTTTTAAGTTTTTTATTATGTTACAGGGTGTTCCTATTCAAATTTACAGTATTTGTTTAGAATACCTAAACAAACATTGTCAAGAGTGATACCAGAAGTATTGGATGCTTTATGGGAATGCATGCAAGATTACATAAAGGTGAGTTAAAACTTAATATATCAATGTTACATACATGAGGTCTTATAATTCACAACAACATCATGACCTTTTAATTTTTAAAAAAAATGTTCATTTTTACAGGATCAGGATACTAATGTTAAGTTGAATTTTTCTCAAATTTGTAATATTGAATTAACTTCAGAGCTTGTTTTCCTTGAAATGTGATTCATTTAAAAAGAGTATTACAGGAGTGCAATGTATAATTTTCTATTTAGAATTAAGAGCCCCACCAGTGGTTGAGTGGTTAAGACAACTGAATACTGGTAGTTCGACCTGGCTTGGGTTCCGTCCCAGGCGAACAGGTTGGCTGCATGGTTGGTTTTTGTGGTTACCCCATGTGTAACATAAATATGAGCTAGTTTCCCTTAGAAAGGCCTCTACGAAGGTATCCCTCCTCTTACACAGATAGTCCTCGAGGCTTTGCGATATTTAAATTTAAGTAACCTATTTACAATTAAAGTCATAAAATAATAGTTGCATTGGGGTATCTGGATAACGGATAACTTTGAGTTTTTTCTTTGTAAGTACTAGCAGAGAGAGATTTAGTATAGCAATTGGAATTTCATTACTCATGTAACATTCTCTTGAAAATGTTATGCAAACACCGTACTGATGAAATGTCTCTCCAAGTTATATTTTACACTAACCATTATACTTCAGTTGCATAAGCATGCACTTTTTACCATGTAATAAATCAGGGCTTTTTAAACTTTTTTGATTGACACTTTTGATTTTATGGTGGTTAGAGATGAAAATGTCTCTCACTAATATGTTGCAGAAAAAGGTAAAAGTTTATGGCAGTTTCAGAAATTGTTGGAAATCTTTTGCAATTGCTAGCAAAAAATATTCTGAAGACTTCGTATTAAAGATAAAGTTTCAATCCCGAATTATTTGATAAATCAGCAAGTTCTTCTTGTGATTTTAATGGCAAATGAGTAATATTTTCCACATTAATTCTAAATAGTTTCACAATCCATATTAGTTCTTTGACACTAAAATTTGAAGGGAAATATTTCTTAAAGTTTTTCTCAAGACATCATCTTTTTGATTTATCTATTTCATCATTTTCATTTAAAAATTCAATTGTTGCGACAAACATTTCTAACAAACCCTTTTCCATCATAGTTTTCCATATGGTCATTTTCTTAATAAAGCATCAATTTTTAATTTGAATATGACTATGTTGCAACCTTTTTCTTGAAACGACAAATTTAGATCATTTAGTTTTTCAAATATGTCACTCAAATAATGCAGCTTTTGTAGCCATAACTTATTATGAATTAAATTCGCAAAATCAGATTTTTGTTCAGTTAGAAAGAGAACTTTATGCATTGCCTTATCTTTATCTATTTTCAGATACATTGTGTAAAAATATTTGGTAATTGTAAAATTATTGGAATAAGTTAAAGGATTATCAAAAACTGCTAAAATGTTTTGGCGACCTCCTATGGGGGTCGCGACCAACAGTTTAAGAAAATAATTTTAAGTTATAAATGAAATTGTTTTTCCCACTCAACATTAAAATATCTCGTCAGCTTCTTAAAATTTTACAATTCTTTTGCAGGCACCAGTTTGTTGGTCCATGCTCTAGATTATAATTTGACTCAAATTCTAGAATGAACCATTTTCAATGGGAATGTCTGTCATAATGTTGTTTATGCTTTTCAGTATATTTAAATAAAATTTTCATTTATAAGAAGAGATATGATTATTTGATTTTGGAAAAATCATAATAAACATTGTTTTATAATTAGGGAGGCATCTAGCAATAGAATGTAGGAACTGCAGAGATTGCATTGGACAGCAAATTGACAACCTAGTATCCACCCTGTATAAAACACATAATGAATCTGCTAAATTGACCACCTATGGGTTCATCCAAAATTCTTCAATAGACACTTTTAGTTTTGAGTTTTCTTCAAATTAAGAAGCATATATATTCAGTTATAAAATGTTTAAACATCTTGTTTAAATGAAAATTCTGTTTCTGTGTACAAACAAGCATAAGCCCTTTTTGTTTATTGTATTATTGTTTGTACAACAACAGCTTATTTTTTAATCATTTATTTTCCAAAAATTATCAGTTTTTCTGTCTGTATGGGTATTGTGATCAAAAACATTCATTTACCCACAGTCACTTAGCTTTAATTCCATTTATTGTATCTGACACATTCATTACTTTAAAAACTTTAAATAGAATCTATGGTGTAGCTTAATCAAAAACAAGAGAGAAAAAAATGGGGAAAAATTAGATAAAAAGTGAAACATAGGAACACAACCAAAATATATAAGCACATTTTTTTATCTATTTCTTTGATGTGAATTTTATTATAACAAATGAGTAGCTAATATTCGTTGATAAAATATTTGATTTTACTATTTGCCAATATTTAAATAGCATTTTCTGCATTTATATTTTGTATTCGCATCCTTTTTTCAGTTTCATAATTAATACTTATTTTCTCATTTCGTAGACACCAAACACTGCTCAGGAGTGGAAAGCCATAGAAGAAGCTTTTGCTGAAAAGTGGAACCTGCCACACTGTGTTGGTGCCATCGATGGAAAACACGTTATGATAAAAGCACCAGCAGGGGGTGGCAGCACTTTTTACAATTATAAAAGTTTCAACAGCATTGTGCTGATGGCATCAGTTGATGCAGATTATAAATTTACATTTATTGATGTTGGATGTAATGGACGAATATCAGGCGGAGGAGTTTTTGCCCAAACAAGTTTATTTTCGATGCTAGACAATAACTTGCTTGATCTGCCCAGCCCAACACCTTTGATTCCAGGTAGTGAGCCTGTGAATTATTTTATGGTTGCAGATGAGGCGTTTCCTTTGAAATGTTATCTGATGAGGCCATATCCTGGTAAAAATATCTCTCCTCAGCAAAGGATTTTCAATTATCGACTGTCCAGGGCAAGGCGTGTTGTTGAAAATGCATTCGGGATATTATCAAATAGATTTCGTATCTTGATGCAACCAATACAGCTACCTCCTGCGACAGTTGATAAAATTGTTTCTGTATGTTGCTGTTTGCATAACTTTCTACGAGAAAGACCGTCCAGGCAATTGTATACACCAAGAGAACTAATCGATCATGAAGATGAGGACTTTAATTTTATACCTGGATCATGGCGAAATGAGGAATCGCTAAGTAAGATGAAATCCCTGTGTAAACAAAATGGTTATAACACAGGGTCTGCTGAAGCAAGGCTAATGCGAGAAAAAATTTGTGATTATGTAAATAATGAAGGAAAAGTTGCATGGCAAGATAAATTTATAAAATATTATTAATTTCTCAATATATGTTATTCAATTTATGTTCCCTGATTTCTCAATATGTGTTATAATAAAAGATAAAGAAATAAAGATTATTTATAAGTATTTTTATTTTATGTTACAAAATAATGTGGTAAGTAATAAATATATCTAAGTTTCTTATTTATTCTGTGTTGTTCATGGAATCTAATACATTTTGTTCTGTCTGTGCATCTGTGAGAATTTGGTATATTTTATATTTTGTGTCTGTGAGGAGTTGAGGGTCACGGATTAGACTTAGTTCGGAACCAACAAAGGAATCGAACTGTGTAAATGTATTTGGAGTAGTGTTTTTTTATTTTAATATTGTAGAAATTTCTTCCAGTGTTGTTGTGGCTGCTGTGTAAATGTGATCGTGTTTCTGTTTTTTGTTTGAAGTTGTAGTGTTTGATGTGTGTCTTTTTAGCTGTGGTAGTGTTTGTGTATGACATAGTTCTCTCTGTGTCTCTTCAGTGTCTTCAAAATCGTTCATGTCAAACATCTCCTCAGAATGACTGGTAACTTCTGCACTTCTTTCTTGTGTACTAGTATCATTAAAATCCTGAAAATTAAAATAACTTTAATTTTTACTATTACAGCTATCATTCATTCATATATAACAAATCATAATTAACAAGCTATGGGAAAACATGCAGAAATAAATATTTATAAGGATAATAAATATATTTCCTAAGCTTGATTTTTCAAGAGATATCAAAGTTGAATAGTCAAATATCTTGAATAAGAATACGAAAAAACCTCGTAATTCTGCTGTCTAAGTTGTAGCGTATTTGGTATCAATAAAAACATGCAATACATATATTTAAAAGAAAATATATAAGAAGTTAATGCTTATGTTTAAGTATGTTAAAAGTAACAAAATATTGACTAACTTATGTCTGATTTAGCTGTGAATATAAGTTTATCATTGAAAATGATATATATATATATATATATAATTTACAAATATATATATATATATATATATAAACTGAGAAGAAAGCAAAGCTAATAATTACTACAGTAAAAAGAAATAATTTGAGTGTTTTTAAAAAACAGTATCTGTGCATGTACATCCCATATTTTTATAACTTTTCAATGTGAAGCGGAGTTGGACTTCATTTACTTGTAAAAACTTGAACAATATGAGTAAGATTTTGATAGTAATAATTACTTAAAATGCAATAAGAATTCATGTTTCTCTATTAATATTTTAAAATTAGAGGTAGTCACATATTATCTCAACCACCTTAATAAAAATTGCCATACTCTGCACATAAAAATTTCACAGGCAACCTTGTTCATAAAAATCCTTCAGTCAAGCAATGTTTCAATTGTTTATTTTTGTTGTATTTGGAATTCTAATGATTTTGACAGACATCGTAATTTTTTTGGGGGGAGTTGGGAACCTTTAACTTACTTTTAAAATATCACTTGTGGAATCTGCCAGCAATGGAAGAAACTGCAGTAAAAATTCTGCAGAATATAGTATTTTGTCACAAAACCGTTAACGCAAACAACGATGAGATGTGTTTGGTAAACAGTTGATGTGCAGTACAAGTTTATGCAATTTATTGGTTTTTTAAGTGAAAACAGATCACTGTGTACATGGAGAAAAGAATAACGCTAAAAGTTAGAGAAGTATTTTGCAAATTCATAAGTGTTTTATTTTTTAGTACTTAACATATTAGCGTAATCACCTCAAGTTTGGCAAATTTTTATAAATGAAAAAGAATGAGGGTAATGTTGCTTGACTGAAGGAATGTTTATGAGCATGGTTGCCTAAAGTATTGTTATGCTCATGGTCGACAGATTTTAGCACATTCTGGAAATTTAAAAGAGCTTGTACTAAAGTGCTTGTGATAACATGTAAGAACCTATTTTTTAATGTATCATATAATTTTTACTTAATAATTAAAATTCATGTTTAGATTTTTCGGCTTTTTTCGGTAGGTCGATAATACTTTGTTGACTTACTATCAGATATTTGGGAATGGTTTTTTTTAAAAAAAAGTCATAAAAACCACTAACTTGTACCAGTAAGTAATTTTTACCTTTACATTTTACCTTTACATTACATTACTTAACTCTCATTTCAAAATAAATTACATATGCTTTTCTGGATGTTAGACTAATTGATTAAGACAACGCAATTCAAGGACTATCTGCCTATAGAGAGGGATGCTTCATAGAAGAATTTTTAGGGGAAAATGGCTCGTATCCATGTTCTGCATAGGAAAAAACAAAAACCAACATTACAGTCAGCTTATTTGCTGGCATTCGAACACTGGTCAAATTACCAGTTATTTAGCAGTTTTACTGCTCAGCTATTTTGGAAATTATCAATAGAATATCATTCATTGGAAAAAAGATTAGGTCTTCATATAAATTCAAAATATAACTTCTACTAACTCTGACACTTCTGATTTTAGAAATTAAGCCCTGGTCCTTCAAACAAGCTTTTACCTATACTTTAATGGGTATTGCACCTATACTTTAATGGGAAATGGGATTATTTTTAAGTAAATGAGCTTAAGAATAGTCTTTAAATATAAAGATTTCATTTAAGAAATTAAATAGCACACATAGTTGTAAAAGGATAAATAAAATAATACTTTTGTACTGAAGTTATATAGAAATTGCTGTGAGTGTGAACTTTTGCAGATGACCCATCTGCTGCATGAGCTTGAAGATTTGGCTAATATAATTTACACAGCTAAGTATGTATAACAATATTATTTTATTTATCACAAAAACTGTTAAAGTTTTGCCTATATTAAAAACAATTCTATAAATTTTCAAATAGTAAAGGGAAATTATTTACTTTACAAGCCAAATTATATAAATTTAAAAAGTAATCACTTACCAAAGAAGTCACAGTATTCCTTAAGGACACGACATCACTTAAAAATTGTAACGATGTGTAAAACTGCCATGCCGATTTGTACTGCATGGCAGTGCTTGCACCAGATGTATAATTTTTTTCTCTTTATGTTTCTCCTTTGTAAATTGAGTACGCAGGTTACTCCATTTTTTTTTTTTTTAATTTCATTTTCTGGAACGCATATTTGTGTGCTTAAGTCCTGAAATGTTAAAATAACCATGCTTCAGAAAAAGTAAATAACTACTGTGCTTTAAATGATAACCTTTACTATTAAATAAATAGACAATAATGTTATGAAAACCGCAACAATATGAGTAAAAAGTACTAATACAGAATAAAGATTACTATAGTAGAAAGGAATAGTGTAATTTCAATACAAAAATTTCAAATAAGAAATATAAATATGCAAAATCTTAAAATAGCATATCATACTGAATATTAAAAAATACTATCGGTATAGTTTAATAACTAACACAGTTCTGAAAACTGTAATCATATTGCTATATCAGTCAATCAGCTAATAAAATTGAGCAATATTGTATTAAATTGAGTTGTAATTTGTTTAACCAACATAAAATAATTTTCATCACGAATAAAAAAATATTTGATGATAAAGTAACGGGAAGATAACTTACCAAAATAAGGGAATCCTTTAACTTTTTATTTTTATAATTTATGTTATTTGTGTCCCACAACACAGCATGGTCTGTATAAAAATCAATCAATTGAAAAATTTGATTTTCGCTCCAACGAAAAAGCGCCATGTTTCCAAAATGAGAGAGAAAAGCACGTGATCTCTGGAAGCAATCTAATTGGCTAGAGTCGCCGATTTTATCGTCGGCTAGTGAGCGGTGAACACTAGCTCTGAAATCGTCGCAGAGAACATGACAGATTTTTAGCGCATGCGCACATCCTGAAAATTGTTCCTCTGCGAGAAAGTCGGCCGATAAAATCGGTACGTGTAGACGGGCCTTTAAACTAAATTCTGCGAAGGCACTAGTCCAATGCTTTCAGCCTTTTTTTTTTTTTTTTTTTTTTTTTAATTTCGAAAAATAAATACAATTTTATTGCACTCTGTACTGAAACTTACGTCGCGTACTTAAATTATCAAAAATAAGGGAGGGGAGACAAAGAAACACAACCTTTCCGATTTTTTTATTACCAGAACTCAAATGCATTGACATGATCAGTATCAAAACAAAACGATTTATTACATTTTGTAAGAAAATGATAAAAAATTATTTACCTTTCTTTATTCTCCTGTTTAATTTATATTAACATTTAAAGAACAATTTTCAAATTTCTGCCAGAGAGAACTGGAGCAGGTTTGGTGGCATCTATTCTAACCTCCTTGGTTTTAAGTTCCGGGGACTCCTAAAGATTTTGCGCCCCTTTCTCTGTTCCAAGATTGGGAAATATTTCATTCTGAAATGTGTATCATCAATTTGGCGCCCCTTGGATACTGCGCCCGGGGCGTAATGGCAGACCGCACATTGAGTTGAACCAAGGCCAACTTATACTCAAGGCCTGCCAGCAAGGAGGTTAGAATACATGGAGATGCCCTGCGCGCAGTCCAAGTGAAGCCAAAAAGTGGGGGAAAGCATGCCCTTAGTAGTCGTGGCTTTAGAAAGATTGACGAGCTCTTCAGCCAATGAGGCAGAACCTAGCCACACCCAGTTTCGTAAATTAAAGACCGTGGATTCTTCGCGCGCTTTTTCCTTCACTTTTTCCCGCCATTTCATTTTATTTCTACATTTTCTATCATCTTGTAGACGGCTGCAATATTGTTCCGAGAAGCAATTTTTATTCTTGCCAATATGGTAAATTCCTGCGTCGCTTTCGGCTGTACAAATAGAAGAATAGCAGGATCCGGTATTACATTTCACAGGTAAATATTCTTTTAACATATATACTATCATTTATTTAATTATATTTTGCTCAAAGTTAGATAAAAATTTGCTGTGCATGTTTAAAACATATCCAAGGAAACGGCTGCAAGTGCTGATAATTGTATCAATTCTAATGATTATCAGGATATGCAGAGGGAAAATATATGTACAAAGGGACTGATTCCATTAAAATGAGTTAAATGAGAAATGCATTATGTAATTACATGCTGTCATTAATGAATGCTAGCAATAAAGGTATTGTGAAAATAAATAAATAAATACTCAAACCATTAATTGATTATATTTTAGTTATTCTAAATATATACAGGTATAATTCTCAATTTTCCATGTTAGAAATACTACTTACGTTTTGAAAAATATTAAATTGCATGAACAATGATAAAAAATAATATTTAAATTCTGCATTGTTATTTTTAAAACTCCCACAAATTTCACCCCAAATTAAATCCTGTTATTAAATATTTACTTGAACAGAAAATAAAATTAAATACATAAAATATGACTTGTAATGTAATATGATCACACCTTTAAAATAACGCGTTTTCTTTTCCACGATGAGGTGACCACTCCCCCTTCCTTTGTTTACTTACCGTTTTGCTTTTACAACTCAGTTAATTACGAGTATAATACTCAAACCATTAATTGAAGAAAAATCTGAGAATTATAGATGTTTCTTCGCGCACGTCACACCGAGAAAATACTCAAACTCTTTTCTGACGGCTTTTCAAACGCACATTTCAATTATTCTACTTATTTATGCATGTTAAAAAAAACATTCTTTTATATGGAAATGAAACCCGAAATGTAGACATTATTTCAATGTAACCATTCAGTACCTTATAACCCTCTCACGTCTTCACATAAGAAATCAGAAAACACACTCAAAACTTCAAACAAGCTGACGTTTAACCTCACTTCACATAGTAAGGGAAGCGTTTTCTTGCCCTCACGAGGCGTGGCTTATTTGCTTCCCCCGGCTTCACTCTCCTCGTATTGCGACAGCAGAGACGCCATCTCCATGTATTCTAACCTTAAACCGCAACAAAATCCAACTCTCTCACAGAACTATCGCCCTATCAGTTTACTTAGCCACCTGTCTAAAGTTACTGAGAAAATTCTACTTTTCCACATCCAAAAAATTCACCCTTCCATGAATTTTCTACCAGAAGAACAATTCGGTTTTCCTAATCATCATAGCACTTGCCACCAACTTCTTAGAGTTATCAACATTATCACTGAAGGCTACAATTGCAAGCTTCCGACCGGTGCTATATTTCTCGATATCGCGAAAGCTTTTGACAGGGTATGGCATCGAGGACTTATTTACAAACTAATCCCTCTCAATTTTCCAGATCATTTTATTCGCTTAATAGCCTCTTTTCTCAGCAACAGATCATTCAGAATCAAAATCGGTACTGCTTACTCTACCACCAGAGTAATCAATGCTGGTGTCCCACAGGGGTCGGCACTTTCGCCGTACCTTTTTAATATTTATACTCAAGATATCCCTAAAGACCCTTCTGTTCATCTTGCACTCTTTGCCGATGACACCGCTATACTTACTAAAGCCTGCACTGTTATCGCCGTTAGAAACCAACTCCAAAGCTATCGCATAAAACTGGAAAAATGGCTTACCCTTTGGAGGATTAAAATTAACACTGATAAAACTCAGGCAATAATTTTCCGTAAAGGAAACATGAAATACTATCCTCCACCCCCTGAAATATTTAACGAAGAAATAGACTGGATTAATGAAACCAAACACCTTGGAGTCACCCTTGACCAAAAACTTACCTTCAGAACCCATTTCCGGTCTGTAGTACAAAAATTTAAAATCACCACAGCTACTATGCGACCTCTTCTTGGTAGAAAAAGCAACTTATCTACTACAAATAAATTAATTCTATATCGTTCCATACTGCGCCCAGCTCTTCTTTATGCAGCACCGATCTGGGGACATGCAGCTAAAACCAATATTAAACAATTACAAATTCTACAAAATAAAATTTTACGAGAAATTATCAATGCTCCTTGGTATATTCCCAACATCTATATCCACAGAGACCTTCGAATCGAACTTATTCAAGAGTATATTAAACGATTAGCGGTCAACTTCTTTTATTCAGTACAAACCCACAGTAATAGCCTTATTAGCACTCTCAGACACTCCCCACGTCCCAGAGAAAAACATCGCTACCCTTCTGATATCCTCCCCCATAAGATTCACAACCTTAATTGACTCATTCACGCAAAACTGACTCTGCGGTTTTACCACCCGCGGCTTCATTTTATAACGACACTGAACTTGACACCCGCCTTTTCTCGCCGCCGCTAGTGCGGACGCGTATTTCCAAACCCTACCCTACTTTTCGAATTTTTGACGTCTCGGAAATATCGACTAGTTTCACCTGGCAAAACGGCGTACCCCACTTTTGACTACTACGGCGCGCTTTCGAAAAAATTGTGGTGGCGACTAGTGTGTTTAGTGTGTTCGCAATTTAAATTATTATGAGTGGAAATTTACGCAAAATCTTTAGTGAATGGTTATTGTTTATCGCCGTAGGGTAAAATCCTAGTATACGGTGCAGCCTTGGCGCGATTTTGAAAATTATCGCCAACACCAAAAATGACTATACACTAAGTATATACTATGTATAACTATATATATTCTTTGAATGACCCGTTTACTAATCTTATATGTCCCGTTTTTATTGCTCATCATAAAGTCGCCAAATCCCGTGTGCACCGGATACTAGGATTAAACCTCGCCGTTAGTATATCTGAGGAATGAGGAGAATAATTCACTGCTAATGCATACATTAACAGTATGAAAAATCTGGAAGGTGATACTCGGCAATAAATGTGATGCATTCATCGCAAAATTCAGCGACGCCAGTAAAACAAACGAGAGTGTTCGAAAAACTTATCCATATCTGAAGTCACTATACAAACATTGTATGTGTGCCAATACAGATATTTTAATAATAATAATAAAAAAAACATTTGCAGAAAACTTCAAATCAAGGAATAAGAAAGAATTGCAGTGCCTCTGTGTGCTTAAAAACTACGAAGCATTCTGCAGACTTTTATGCCAAAATCAAGGTTGACAAATATATTAATAAATTTTAATGTTTCTTTTAGTGTATATATTTTAAAAGTATTAAAATAACTTGGTCACTTGTTTAATTGTTTAAAACAGCAATAAAGTTCATTTATAAAGATATACAAGGAACTTTATAATTATCAAAATATTTCATTGCTTTGGTAAAAAACTGAAATTTACTAAATTAACTAACTTTTATAACATTAAATTTGTTCATAATTGTAGTATTATGCTCTGCTTTAAAAAAGCTTAAAGACTTTATTAATTTGTTATACATTAAAATATTTTCTGATTTATTTACTAAATGTGTAATCAATTAGGAGGATTACTAAATGTGTTAAGAATTTCCATACATGCTTGTGCAGTGTGATTGCATGTTTGTGTAATGAACTTTGATTTTCATGAACGAAAAAGAAATACAATCTCCGAATAAGTACTTTTTTGTTTTCCAGTTCCTGTGTTTAGCTGTAAAAGGAAATTTATTTCAAGTATGTGTCTGTGCAATTTTGACGATGTAAAAAAATGATTGTACAGAAAAAACTCAACTAAAAAAATATCCGGAAAGCTCTTGAAATTTTGGATAGTCGAGCATATAAAAAATGAAATAGTGTAATAAGTGAATGGAAGAATAAACTCATAAAAACAGTTCATCTTATTTGTATCAACTTGACTATTTAATATTATGCACGATTTTGAAAAAAATGTAGCCTGCTGATCTTTGGAATATGATAACGAGTGATTTTTACAATGGTTGTTACGTGGATTAAGACTGCAAGTTGAGACTTTAAATATGAACAATAGTAATCTGAAAATTTGAAGTAGTAATTTTATATCCAACAATCTCTGCTAAATAACTTCCATATTTTAAGCAATTAAAATATATATTTTTAACCGCTTATTAATTTTATAAAGTACATTCTATAATTTAAATTTTATTTACTTTCATCTATTTTAATGTTTGCCATTATAAATTTTATACTACTTTTTTAAGATTTCATAGTTGCTGATTAAACTTCCTTTACAATTTATTTAGTTATTTTATACATACATTTATATTTTATGTAAGAAAGGGATTTATGTGCAATAGATATACAGTGAAAATCATTTAACACAAAACTGAGGGGACTGAAATATTTTTTCGTGTTAAAGAATATTAAAATATGGTAAAATCCTAGTATACGGTGCAGCCTTGGCGCGATTTTGAAAATTATCGCCAACACCAAAAATGATCCAAAGAACATCAATATACTAGATACTTATGTGTGTGCATAGTATATACTATGTATAACTATATATATTCTTTGAATGACCGGTTTACTACTCATCATATATGTCCCCTTTTTGCTGCTTATCATAAAGTCGCCAAATTCCATGTGCACCAGATACTAGGATTAAACCTAAAATATATATATATATATATATATATATTCAACAAAATTAAGCTTATTAGAGTACATTTTATTTATATAGATATGTGTATATGTATGTATTTAATAAAAATCAATGAAACAAAAACATCCACAAGAACTTAATAGAATTTAATACAAAATTTTCAAGTTTTTTGAAAAACAATACATTTATTGAGTTTTGGGAAAATAATCTGATATTTTTCTTTGCATTGTCTTTTTTTAGCATCAAATTGTTCAATGTCAAACATTTTGTTATTCATTTCACCATTGGAATGTGCGTCTGAATAACTGTCCATACCTTTTATGATGTTCCTCATTTTGGATGAGGTGGGAACAGGAGCTGCATTATTCATTTTATTTTCGTCCCCAGAATCTGCATCAATGATATATTTTTAGCTTTGAACAAACTCCAAAATAACTTTGTCCGCCATAATTGGGGCTGTACACACATTATCATAAATTACTGCAACAAATTCTTCCGATAGTACAGTACGACAGCTCATTAATACAGAAACTTTCTCAAACATTTTATTAAATGTCAGCTCAGTTTCACTATCCTACTTCTCTATTTCTTTTGGTGCCAAAGAATCTGATACTTTTGAGAATTGTGTGTAATGAAAATAATTTTCATTCATCCTTGGAGTTGCTGAATTCCATGCAGTGCAACATATGAGCCAAACTCACTAATTTTTACTCGCTCTGCCATGTACTCGTCACCGAATTCCAAAGCTAACTGATGAGAGATGAGATGTTTGTGTGGCGTTTGTAGAGGTGGATGGCGAAAGTAGTGTAGATAAACAAAACTGACTCGTGTCGCAGGCTATTCCTAGGGTATTTTAAAGCCAAATTAGCCTCTTTTCTACGAAATATGTGAAACCACCTCCCTTTTATTTTACATCCAGCTTAAATCTCGCCTGCGATGCCAGTGCTTTATGTATTTTGTTCATTTCCAGAAAGGACATCTTTTCGTGTTAAGAGAAACAAAATGCATGAAAATACATAGTAGTTTGTCGGGACCGTTGCATTATTTCATGTTAACCGATATTTTGCGTTAAACGTATTCCACCGTATACAGATGCGTTTGGACTATGTATATACAAATAATTTTTTAAAAGGAAAATTTATAATCCTTCCAAAAATTTTCGTGCATTATGCTGTTAAAAATTGATCAGTAAATATATAAAGAAAGAAATTTAGAACCAATTTTTCAGAAAGAATAAAAATTGAAATTAAAATTAACTTGATAAAATCCTGTAAATGTGGAATTAAAATATTCTTTTTAGACTAGTAAAATCTTTTTAAATTGTAAGATAATTTTATTTTACTCACTCCCCCCATTTTTCTTTGCTACTGCTGTTTGATAAGAGATTCTAGTAAAGTTTTGAGTTAAGATTATTTTGAACTTTCAAAGATTTTCCACTGCAGGATTTTAATTTTTTCTACATTTTTAAGGGCATGTTTCCATTTTTTTTAAAAGATTCTTTTTAGATTAGAAAAATATTTTTAAATTGGAAGATATTTTTAATGATTATCCTTCACTTTGAGGAGAAGGACTAGAATTTTCGAGTGAACTATTTAATAGTTCAAAGTTCAATAGTTTCATTCTCTAAATGAAAAAGAACAATTAATTGATATTTTAAGTGATGGAATACTGTGTGTTCAAGTTAAGTCTGTAACTTGCCAAAAATTTCAGTTATCCATTGGAAACGAATATGCCGATTTAAACGGAATGAAAGTAAATTATTACGTTCCTTACATAAAATTGTACAACAAACCTTTAGCTTATATTTAAAACTTCTAAAATGCTTATGTTACATTTTTCTGTTATATAAGCATTGAAAGTGGATTTCTCACTGAAATAGAAATAATTTTGCTATTGAATTAACATGGGGGACATTTTTATTAAAATATTTTTTCTCTGTGACATTAGTTGCATCTACTACAAACTAAAGATTTTAGAACATTTCGAATTCGTTGTCATATTGATCTACGAAGCACCAGATTAATGAGTTTTTATTACATTATTGACAAATATAGTTTTTAAACAATCAAAAATTTTCAGCGGAGATAATTATTTGTCAAATATGAATGTGTTTTCAAAGCGGAAATAAATAATAAGTGATAAAAAGAAAATTAAATTAGAACATTCACATTTCTAACAAAGTAATTTAATCTTTATAATACAATATATTTTACAATGATAACGCAAAATACAATGAGAAAGGTTATGCGAAGATTATGATAGTACCTAGAGTATTCAGCATTTCGTATAATCCTATGACCAGATAATAATAATATTAAAATAAATTTTATCTGAATGAAGTTTTCTTATTACAGAAACAGTCAAATTATGCAATTACATAAACGAATGCACTTTCAAACAACATACTTAATACTGTTTACAAGTGCAAGCCAAAGTTCTGTTTATGTTACTTCTCGCGCTTCAGCGCATGCTCAAGAATTACCATCCAGGCAAAACTAGTCGATTTGTCCATGACGTCAAAAATTCGAAAAGTGGGGTAGGGTTTGGAAATACGCAGTGCGGACCTCACTCTCTTTCATCCGCCTCCCTCACTCCTTTCACCCTTTTCCCTCTCTCCCCCTCCTGCTCTTTATCAGAAGTCGAGTAAAAAGATGTTTCTACATCTTGACACTCGAGAATAAAAAACGATCTGTGTGTGTATTCTAACCTCCTTGCCTGCCAGTGTGAAAATATTCTTTTGTGTTTTCGGTTGCTTGCGTGATATTCCTACTGACCGCAAGATGGCGCTACAATTCTGCTACACTTTGCGATGTTTACAAAAATCGGAAAAGTACCAAAAACGAATTCTGTTTTGTTATATGCTGTCTTGTTATATAAGTTTAAAAACGGTTAATCCATAGTAGTCAGAAATTGTTGATTTCTTATTAGTAATTAGAAGGAAAGCATGGAATTTTAAGCTATCTCACCTTTCTTTTTTTCACACATAAACACCAGCTATTTGATCTCGATTTTAATTCCTGCTTTCATCTAGACATGCGCTATTCTGAATTGTACGCATTACAACTATTTATTCTAATTTAAAGGTAATTCAGAGTACACACCTTATTTTTTAATTATTTATATAGTAAGCAGATCATTTACTATTTCAGTGAAAAATTTTCAAAATATTTCTGTCGGCTGTACTGGGCCAAAAAATAATTTAGTATCCCCTATCAAAGATGTAATTAACATATTAATACACCGTGATCTAAAATTTGTATATTTGTTTCCACAGCATTGGAGTAAAAATATTACTTAAAGAGATTAAATTTTACATACTGAAGAATTTTTTTAATTATTAAATAACTGTTTTTAGGAAATCTTAAACAATAAAAGTTTAAATAATGCAGATTTTGATCTCTGTGCAGTATTTGCATTGCAGATATTCAAAGACATTCTAAAATTATTAGGCAAAAAAAAAAAAAAAAAAGTTTTACTGTGGGGATAGATTTTAAATGAAACTCAAACCCAAAGTTGCTTTTTTGACTAATTTTAATATTACACAGGTGTGTTTCTCTTCACTTTCATTTGTATTCTAAATTTCATTGATGTTAACATTAAGAAACTAGTAATTGAATTAAGTGCATTGCAGCAATTACATTTTCAGTGTTAGAGAAACTTCAATTTTTCAAATGAAAATAATGAAATTTTTGATAAAGCTATTGATCAAATCAAGTTTGTTATAAATAAAAGAGACACAGACATCATAAAATATATTTTAACAGCACACAAAAAATAATAACTCTCATAATCACAATATATATTTAAGAAAACGTTCAGTTCTGTATATCAAGGGTGAAACTTGAAAACTTGCAATGGCTCAATATAAATTATATATCCATCACACATGCCCACAATGCTGAGTAGAATGAGGTATATACACAATTTTAGATATATATGCATTTAAAGTTAGGCAAAAAAACAAGCTTATTAAATGCATCACTTAAATATACAGCAGGTAGACATTTTTACACACATACAACATTTATCAGAATGACATGTGTACAAAATTTTATGGCTGGCAGCGTGAGATATTGATATAGTTCATTATCAAGAATAATGTATACATGAAATAAAATTACTGAATTTCACAAAACAATATTATCACTATTAAGCACACATATACAAGAGTGCCATCTTGATACATTACCTACATGTAACTACCTGACATAAATCCATGTGTACCATTCCCATTCCATATTAATCAGAAGAAAGTTACAAACAAAGTTTTGAAAATAACAGCATTAGATGCACAAAGATTTCAGAATTAAATAAGCAGAATGAGGAATTTCAGAACTGAGTTCAATGAGGTATATACACAATTTTAAACCTATATGCATATAAAGTTACGCAAAAAAACCAAGCTTGTTAAGTATAGCCCTTAAAAACACAGCAGCTAGACATAAAATACCCTTTTTGTTAATAACGAGCCACGTTACAAATAGTGAGCGTATAACAAAATTGTAGCAGAATGCGAGCGCCACCTAGTGATGAATTTCGCGAAAGCCACTGAAAACTGGGAACCGGAATTTCGTTCAGTCTGGCAGGCCTTGAGTATAAGTCGGCCTTGGTTGAACTGTGTTAAGCGAATTTCGCTTATTGCGCATGCTTGATGGTGTACCTTTGGCGCGGGGAGAAATATTGGCGACTAAGCAACCCTACGTTAGCTTATTCGTGATCTCCATGGCTCTCGAGTGTGTTCGAGTGATGTTTAAAACTGCAATGTTGTGAAACTTTGCTGATTAGTTATTTTAACGTCCCTGCCGATTGCACTTGTTTATTTTTCTAATATATGTTTCATTTTAATTTGTCAATAACAGTGCATTTAATATTTGTTAATATATGTTCGTAATAATTCGTTATTTAAATGTAATTTGTTTACATGTTATAATTCAGTAATTGTAAACTGGAGTATCTCGCTTAGTTTGTTAGCGTACATTCGCGCTTTCATTTTCTCATTTCAAAGAATTTAATAACTAGCATTATTAAAGAATTGTAAAATTTCTTCAGTGTTATTTGCAAGCACTTGTTATATTCCTCAGTGTTTCTTTATGTATGTACGAATGGAACGTGTGGTAAATCCTGAATTGTTTTTATTGCTTAAAAGTATAATGAATAAATTTTCAACTAATATATCCTAAATTTCAGTCTTTTTCTGAACGAAAATTTGTACAGTTCCAAAGGAATGTGCAGAATTTCATCAGTATTATATTTTATATTTTGAATGCAATCACTGCTTCACATTACTTCGCAATAATTTCAGCTTTCTAGTTGTTTGAGCAGTACAGCAAAAAATAGTATTTTAACACAGTAATTAGTTTACAATTATACTCTACGAAGATTTAAACTCCAGATTTGTTTACAATTAGATGGCGATACATCTACCATATACCGTATTTATCTTCTTTTCAAATCGCGCCAACATAGTAATTACGCCAAATTGTTTTCTGGGCATGTGCAGTATGCAACATTCGTTTAACACTGTTCAACTCAATGTGCGGTCTGCCATTACGCCGCCCGGGGACGGATGTCCCCCCTTGCCCCACCATAACTACGCCAGTGCGCGTATTTTTACTTCCTTCATAGGAAACGCAAGCCGCGACTAAATTTGGCGATTTATCGGGTCTTGGCGAAATTGTGACACCAAGCGCATGCGCAAAAGGAAATAACGCTTTCGGTTTATGTTTCAAATTTGTGATGGCCGCGAGTATCTCAAAGAAAGTGTAAAATGAACTTTATAAAATTTTATTTGATGGATATTCCTACGAAGTAGTGTCTTCCATATGTGTCAACATGCAAGACTAAATAAGAAATAGGCTAGTTTCAGAAATAAAGAATGTTTAGCTGCTTTGCATGTCAGAATTTTAAAAAATAATAAGTATACAAGATGTCGTGATGAGTATGTAAAAAAGAATCTGTGCACTTCGATTAAAATTTCATTTCGGCATACACATCGATGTGATGTTGCTGAAGCGTGGAATTGCTTGCGCCCAATTGATTCGGTGAAAGAAGTGTTCATCAACTACTTTCGTGCTGATAAAATAACAATTAATAATATAATATTTTTCTTCTGCTATACATCCACAAAATTCACTGTTAGTAAATACCGTCAAAATGGTGACGATAAAGGTGGTGTGTTGAGTTATGGCAAAGCACACGAGGGCTATCTGCCTAAGGGGAGGGATGCCTTCGTGGAGGACTTTCTAAGGGAAACTGGCACGTTACACGTGGGGAAAACCACGAAAACGCCCATGCAGCCAGCCCGTTCGCGGGATTCGAACCTCGGACCGAACTACCAGTGTTCAGCGACTTTACCGCTCGGCCGCTGGTGGGCGGTGACTATAAAGGCAGTGTCATAAACATGTATCTAAACATAGAATTGTTCTACCTAATGTTGGTGTTGGTGTTGGTGTATTTAATTATGGCAAAGCACATTAGGGCTATCTGCCTAAGGGGAGGGATGCCTTCGTGGAGGACTTTCTAAGGGAAACTGGCTCGTATACACGTTACACATGGGGAAAACCACGAAAACACCCATGCAGCCAGCCCGTTCGCGGGATTCGAAGCTCGGACCGAACTACCAGTGTTCAGCGACGTTACCGCTCGGCCGCTGGTGGGCCCGTTCTACCTAATGAGCAATATGTTTATTACTTTTCGTGATATTCGGTATCTCATACTTCGTACAATGAATTTTACTTAAGATATCGGCATTAATTTAATTGCCCTAGTTAAGAAACTTTGAAGGCATTTTTTGCAACAGCTGAAAGCACATTAGATTGCAATTGCTTAGAATTATCCATTACATTATGGAATAATGAATAAATTTATAATTTCTATATGTATATTGAAATGACAGCTTCAGAATATAAAATTATTCAGACACGATAGAAGGAGAAATCACTTAACTAATTGATTATTTAATAATAAATTAATTGAATGTTGAAGCAATTAATAACACCTAGTAACTTTTGATTTAGTTAAATTCTAAGTATAATCACAGACTCCTCTGATAGTAACATCAAAAACGTCTACGAAATCATTGGCCAAGAGTGCACTTGATTATGTCTGTCATTAGTTTAAACCTTGGACACATTATTAGGTGATGATATGAATTTTCCCAGCTCATTTTGAAACAATGACCAGAAGATAAATCCAAAGATCATCTACCCCTCTTCCGTTCCCATTAAATCTTGAGGACTTATTTTTCCATGCTATATACCAGGGCTTAATTTATAAAATTAGAAGTGCTGGAGCCATATGGAAGACTGTGACGAAGGAAAGAAAAAAAAAAGAAATTCAAATAGCTAATAATTAGATAATAAATTTCAATTAATTTAAATTATATATATTTATTACATCAGTTTATATTTTAGTAATTTTAATTAGTTTAAATATAATTTCAATTTTTTTTTTTTTTTTTTTTTCTTAAAACCTTAGAACCTTTTTCCATTTAAATTAATGGTAAATAGTCCTTTGATATATACCAATTTGTTTATAAAAATGTTCAATGAAAGATTGCTTTCATTACGTATTAAAAAATCTGATTTTAATTAAAATTTGGAAATTGTTCTGTAATTATATCAACTTACCACTATTAATTAAAATAACTGCCATCATTTTTAAACTTTAAATTAGTGCATATTAGTAGCACATAACCTAAAATAGTAACAATATGCCAAACTTATGGTGTATATAATCCTTGCTGTATAATAAGAGGGGGAAAATATTAAAAACAAGTCTTAAAATATTTTCATGCTTTTAAAATAAGATATATTTCTTGCAAGAGAGGTAGCACATAAAATTGTCATTTTGCCAATGTAATTAATATTTAAACGCTACAATTGTCAAATTACTTAGCTGACACATTAGAAATAATTTTTCTTTTGCAGTAAATGCTTCTGTATTGTAAATCTTATGTCGATTAAGAATTCTCTTAACCTGTTCAATGTCCATACGATTGCCTTTAACTCCAATTTGCTGGCATGATAAATGCTTCTATATATTTTTTAACAATTTTCATAAAAATTAAAATTTGTAAGAAATACTTTCCAACATTTAGGATTGTGCAGTGTTGTAGTTTAAATGAGAAATCAACTAGGATTTGATAAAATAAATAACATTTATTAACAGACTTCAGAAACAAGCATGAGACATACCTAGATATAAAATGCTTAAAAAAATTTCTGCATATAACTGTTCCAATCAACAACTGTATTGCATATTACAAAACTCAACTGAGGTCAGTCCATGGTACCAATGTTACATAAATTTTCCAGCTCCAAGGAAATTTAGATGTGATCCTTCTGTTTCGGCCAACAGAGCTCTCTGCCTGTCTGTGAGATATTATTTCGCAATGCGCAGATTGTATGCGTAGCTCGCATTTGTTCTTGCATTCTTGCAAACGCTAATTGTAACTCTGTCGTTTTACTTTGTGCTGTGTTGTGTTCAAAAGTTCAAACTCCCGAATAAAGGTTAATTTACAGTCCACTCGCATTGATGTATTCTTAGGTTTATTAATTTAAAGTTAAGATACCGCTTCGCTACATTATTTGGTCGTCCTACGCCGGAGCTTCGAGAAAACCCCGCGCTTGTGAATAAGAATTCTACGTGTCCGTAATGGTGGTGATAATGCAATTTCGGTTTAGAATTCTCAAGAGTTACGCAATGGATACAGTGTTCGAGGTGAGTGAAATAGTTAACGCATTTTAATTGCATTTGAGATTTCGTTATAGCTACTATTGTTGTGTTTAAAGTATTAGTAAAATCGTGAATTTAGAATATTTTCAAAATGTCAGATATAGGAAAAAAAAAAAACGAAAGAAAATTTTGAAAACGCAGTTAATGAAATTTGTCGAGAGAATATATTATGATAACTTAGATAATGCTGAAGCTGAATTAATCTTAGAAAAATGTAAAATCTTTAAGGAAGATTTTAAATCTCTATTTAGAGAAATTTATACAAATTGTGATGATGAAAAAATAGACACTTTCGTTGAGGAAGAACAGTCGATTTTAGAGAAAATTGAGGAGGTTCACTTAAAAATTATTCGTAAGTTAAAGATTTACAAGGTCGTAAATGCAAATGGCGACAAATCTGTCGTACCTGAATCAATCTCTGAAAGTTTAAAGTTACCGAAATTATCTTTACCCACAATTAGCGGAAATTTAACAGAATGGATAACATTTAAAGATTTATTTAACGCTAGTGTTCGCAACAATCCAAATCTATCTGAAGCTCAAAAATTACAATATTTAAAGAGTTCTTTGAAAAATGATGCTTATCGCATTATTCAGTCAATTCCCATAGCTGATCAAAATTTCAGTATTGCTTGGAATTTACTAGAAGAGAGATTTTCTAATAAGAGAGAACAGATATTTGCTTTTATTAAAAGAATTCTTAACGTTTCACAAATACAAACGAAATCTGCATCCTCGATATTAAGTTTAGTAGATAACGTAAACGAAATAACTCGCTCATTGGAAATATTAGATCAAAGGATAGATAATTTTAGTGATACTTTGTTGTATATTATTTTGCAAAAACTTGACGTTTCGACAAAGTTGTGGTGGGAGCGTCAATTAAAAAAAGACGAAATACCAAAGTTGAATGACTTGATAGAATTTTTGAAGAATTACGCTAGAACATTACAGAACAGTAAACCTTTAATTAGAAAAACGCATAAATCAGATAAACCAATGTATAATAGGGTTACTTCTCTGATTACTAATTCTACTTGCTTATTTTGTAAAGAAGATCATTTTTTATACAGGAGTTCTAATTTTTTTAATTTACCAGTGCAAAAACGAATAGAGTTTGTTAAGACTAATAAACTTTGTTTTAATTGCTTGTCTAATGTCCATAAAGTTAAAATGTGTAAGAGTGCAAACACCTGCAAGCATTGTTTTAAGCATCATCATAGCATTTTGCATTTAGAAAATAATTTCAAACCAAAAAATGCATCTAAATTCCCTTCACCGGAAGCACAAGTGTTTGTTCCGAAATCGCAAATTAAACCAGAAAACAACTTGAGTGAGGTTTCTCCAACTGTTTGTGCAAACAACTATGAAAATAAACATTTTGGAGCTCATGCTAATGGTAAACGTAGTCATGTACTTTTGTGTACTGCTGTAATTAAGGTTCAAAACTCAAAAAATGAATTCATAAATTGTAGATGTTTACTAGATTCAGGTAGTGAAAAATCATTCATTCGTCGGAAAACAGCTATCAATTTAGGATTGAGTATAAAGGATTCGAAGATATAAGTGTCATGCTTAGGTACTTTCAATACAACTACTACTGGAGAAGTAGAGTTGTTGTTTACACCTCATTTTAATACTAATTACAGAATTTCAACGTCCGCTTACATAATAGACAAAATTACAGGAAACATTCCAAGTGTAACATTACCTTTGAATTTATATGAAAGTTTCGAAGATTTAACTTTAGCAGATCCTACATTTCATGAATCGGGAGAAATTGATATTTTGCTTGGAGTGAATGTATTCCTTACTTTTATCAATGGCGAGGTAATTAAAAGGGGCAAAAATCTTCCATTTGCATGTTGTTCTAAGTTAGGATGGGTAATTGCTGGAACTACACATTTTGAATTCCCAAACCGTAAGCAGGTTTCAGTCAATACGCTAAACGTAATCACGGAGGAATTAGTTAAATCATTTTGGGATTTGGAACAAATTCCCACATCGAAACCTTTAACTAAAGAGGAAAGATTGTGTAAAAATCATTTCGTGGAAAATCACGTGCGTAGTGAAAAGGGTCGTTACTCAGTAAAACTGCCATTCAAGCCTAAAAGAAATGAGTTAGGTAATTCCAGACCATCAGCCTTTCGAAACTCTCTTAGTCTAGAACAAAAATTAATAAAAACTCCTGAAGTATATCAACAGTATAAAGACTTCATGTCCGAATATTTATAACTTGGACACATGGAAGAATTATCCGATGATAATCCAGATAAAGTAAATTTTCATTATTATATACCTCATCATCACGTGCTAAAAGAATCCAGTCTTACCACAAAACTACGCGTCGTTTTCAATGCTAGTGCCAAAACTACATCAGGGATATCGCCTAATGACACGCTAATGAATAGTCCCAAGGTGCAAAACGACTTATTGAAAATGTATCGACAAGTTCAAATTCATGACGAAGATCTCGATTTCCAAAAAATATTTTGGAGAGATGATCCATCGAAGCCGATTAAAACTTACAGGTTGTGCACAGTTACGTACGGCACTACTTCCGCTTCATACCTGGCTACTCGCATACTCAAACAACTAACAATTGACGAAGGAACTAAATTCCCAAACGCAGCTGAAATAATATTACACAATTGCTATATTGATGATGTCCTATTTGGTTCAGACACAGTAGAAGACGCAGTAGAGTTAATTTCACAACTGAGTGAACTTTTACAAAAAGGTAGCTTTTAATTGCATAAATGGTGTACAAATGATCGCTCGATTTTGGAAACTGCTTTGAGTGCTCGGAACTCAAATTCTTCATGTACAGTAGTTGATACTAAATCAATAAAATTATTGGGTTTGGAGTGGTATCCAACGCAAGACGAGTTTACTTGTCACTTTGGAAATCTCGAAAACAGAGAGTGTTCTACTAAAAGAATAATTTTATCTTCTATTTCGAAAATCTTTGATCCACTTCGTTGGTTAGCACCTTTTATAGTTGCAGCAAAAATCTTGCTTCAAGACATATGGAAATTACAAATCTCGTGGGATGATCCCTTGCCAGATGAAATCAATCAAAGATGGAAAATCTATTGTGAAGATATCGCAAATCTTGAATGCATTCATATTCCTAGGAGAGTATTATTGCCCAAATCTACAAATGTAGAACTTCATTGTTTCTGTGACGCATCAGAGAAAGCTTACGCCGCAGTGATTTATTTAAAGTCTTCAAACAATTCTTCAGTTTCGGTGCAGCTACTAACATCAAAAACTCGCGTAGCTCCCCTGAAAGTAATCTCTATTCCCCGTTTAGAACTCTGCTCTGCAGTTCTAGTAGTGCATTTGGTTCAAGCTGTGCAGAATTCATTGCAAATTCATGTTGACGATATTTACGCATGGAGTGATTCAATGATAGTTTTGTCCTGGATACAAACAGAACCAACACGCTGGCAAACCTCCGTAGCCAACCGCGTTTCAGAAATTCAATCAGTCTTACCTTCATCGCATTGGAATCACATAAAAGGAAAGGAGAATCCAGCTGATTGCGCATCAAGAGGTCTTTTGCCTTCAGATCTTTCTACTGATGACTTGTGGTGGACAGGTCCTCAGTGGCTTAATTCAAATAATATTCCGTTCTCTATCAACTTACCATTTTCAGAAGAGTCTTTAAGGGAACAACGGAAAAATATTTCTTGTTCAGTTGGAACAGTCGCTTCGCAAATTCCAGTCCTTAATGAAGTTTCATCATTCTTGAAACTTAAAAGAATCATCGCATGGTGTTTTCGGTTTGCGAATAATTCAGCTAAATCTACCGCAACAAGGATTAAGGGTTACCTTAAAACCGAAGAATTGCAATACGCTAGAAATGCAATTGTTAGAGTAGTTCAAATGGATGAGTTTTTTAATGAATATAATCTTCTGAAACAGAATCAACCTTTAAACTCAAATAGTAAGATCCTTTCTTTGAACCCCTTTATCGATAAGAATGGACTTATACGCGTCGGAGGAAGATTAAGACAATCCAACATCGCGCAGGACAGAAAATATCCTATTTTGTTGCCCAAGAAACATTACATAACACAGATTATAGTGAATCATTTTCATGAATTCAATCTTCATGCTGGCCCCCTGCTATTGCTATCAGTAATTAGAAGAGAATATTGGATAATCCACGCTAGGTTATTTGTAAGACAACAGATTTGGAAATGTGTGAAATGTCATCGTGTACGAGCTAAAACATCTACTCAGATAATGTATGATTTACCATCGTCTAGAGTCGTTCCGTCAAAGGTTTTCTCCAAAGTTGGAATTGACTACGCCAGGCCATTTCAAGTGAAGCCCAGGCAAGGCCGAGGAGTAAAACCAATGAAATGCTACATTTGTGTATTCGTGTGTTTTGCTACAAGAGCTATACATATTGAATTAGTAGGTAATCTTACATCAGAATCATTTATTGCCGCTTTGAAGCGCTTTGTATCTCGAAGCGCTTCAAATAGAATCTTCCAATGGAAGTGCATAGCGATTGTGGCACAAATTTTATTGCTGCAGATAAGGAATTGAAAAGAGTAATAAACTCCTTGAAGGAAAATGAATTGGTTAATAAATATTGCTCTACTGAAGGTATTAAGTGGATATTTAATCCTCCCGCAGCGCCACATTTTGGAGGATTATGGGAAGCTGCAGTCAAATCTACAAAGTTACATCTCAAGCGAACCATAGGTGAACAACTTCTAACGCAAGAAGAATTTATGACATTGCTAACTCAAATTGAAGCTTGTTTAAATTCTCGACCGTTGTGTCCACTGTCTGAAAATCCATCAGAATTTTCTGCACTTACGCCAGGCCATTTTTTAATTGGTACCCCGCTAACTACCTTACCAGAAGAAAGTTTACACGATCAAAAAGTTCCTATATTGCAACGTTGGAAGCTTGTTGAGAAAATGTTTCAAAGCTTTTGGAAAAGATGGTTCAATGAATACCTTTCTAATTTGCAACGACGTTCAAAATGGTTGAAAGTGCAACCTAATTTAAAGGTTAATGATTTAGTTATCATAAAGGAAGACAATTTACCCCCGCTACGATGGAAATTAGGAAGAGTGCTGGAAGTTTTTCCTAGCTCAGATAATATTGTGCGTATCGTGAAGATCAAAACTGCTAACGGAGTTTTCAAAAGGCTAATTCACAAACTTAGTGTTTTGCCTATCAATGATTAAGTTTTTTTTCCCTAAAGCATTATAACTTTGTATTTTACTTTAAGTTCCTGAATTGTATCAAGGCTTCTGTGCATCTGTTTCGAGAACAATTTAGTTTCATTGCATAATTTCATATTATGTTTTCTTGTGAATATTTTAATGATACATTTTTGCATAACTTAATATTGTTATGATAATTTCATTTTGTAAAAGCTATTTAGTTTGAAACGATGTTTCAACGCCGGGCGGAATGTTTCGGCCACCAGAGCTCTCTGCCTGTCTGTGAGATATTATTTCGCAATGCGCAGATTGTATGCGTAGCTCGCATTTTGTTCTTGCATTCTTGCAAACGTATTAATTGTAACTCTGTCGTTTTACTTTGTGCTGTGTTGTATTCGAAAGTTCAAACTCCCGAATAAAGGTTAATTTACAGTCCACTCGCATTGATGTATTCTTAGGTTTATTAATTTAAAGTTAAGATACCGCTTCGCTACACCTTCAAACCAAGTCCGAGATCCGAGACTTTTCTGAGCAAGATCTAAGATTGAAACATTATTTTGGTGTATCGTAATTGGTAAAACATATCATTTCAGGATTATTTTTATACAATTTTCAGCTATGAGGAATACCTGTTCTCTGTAGTAATTTCACTGCTTCCTCCTCTTTCTTTCTTTTTTCTTTTTCTTTTCTTTTCTTTTCTTTTTTTTTTTTTTTTTTTTTTTTTTTGTAAATCCCAGGCAATTTAGCTATTGAACAAGAATTTCTATCTATAGAATTAAAGAGAAAGTGTTTTCACAAAAAATTAAACAAATTATATTGAAATAAATGCTTAATAAAGTAAACAAATAAATATTGAGCTTTTCTTTTTTGTACATTTTGATTCCTTTTAGGTCATACATACTTTGTTATTTCATAAATCACCATTTCATATTTTTAATTTTATAATTAACATCTTACTGGATATAAACTTAAGATCTAAGATGCAGCAAAATCCCAAATCTGAAATTGCCAATGTCGTGAATATTCTAGATCTTTGACTTTGTACTATATTTCTAACAGCAGTCAGTATAAAGCCATGCTATACAGGATATAAAAAATTGCAGTGACAGTTTCTTTTTCAAGGATGTTCATGGTCTGAACAACATTTTTTTGTTTAGGAAATGCTGCTTAGCACAGCCAAAAACAAGTCCAGCAGAAATTAAATTAAATCGATGGAACATCGTACATAATTTTTTCAAAATGCAGTGGGGGAACGAAAAGAAAACTTTAAAAATAATAACATTTTAATTTTTAAAATAATAATAATTTGCAAAAATATTAAATATTTTTAATTTTAAACAGTTTAAATTATTAAATATTTTAATTTTTAAAGTACTTTTAAGCGTATATTTTAAAAGTTTCTCTACAGTCACTAACTTAGAACGTAGTAAAATAATAAAGACAATAATGATAGTTCGAAAATATGATTATTCTAAAATATTATTCAAATATAAATTCCGAAAACTTAAACATCATATTGGATATAATAATATAACTTGAAAATGTATAATGACAGTTTCATGCATAATGCTTCAAAAGTAATCACTAATTTCAAAGTGTAATTTTCCTAGCTTTAGCTGCTGCAAATTTATCGATTAGTTCATCAAAATTTATACTCTGGGCAACCTGCTGTTCCACACTGAGCAAAGCTAAGGCAGACAATCTTTCCTGTGCCATGGATAATCTCAGGTAGGACAAGATAAGTTTTAGTTTACTGAAAGATCTTTCACAGCTGGCGATAGAGGTTCCAATAGTCAGTAAAATCTGAAGACCAACTCTCAGATTGGGAAATACATCTTCTCCGTACTGTACAATAAAGCGAAGCAGGTCCTCTGGCGTCGAAAGCTTAACATTAGTCTTGAGTAGCATTCGGCAGTCCATTATTTCAGTATACACCTCCAGGCCATCCAAGTCTGTATCGTAAACGTTTTCCATGGAAATGCAGCACTGTTTCAAGTTTCTTTCGTTGCCTGTAGCCATTAGTCCGTTTATATCTAAAAGAAAGCCAAAATTAGAGTCTACTTTCTTTAAGCTGATGAATCTGTCTGCCATTTCTATGTGTATTTTGTCCAGCATAATTTTCATCAATCGCAGCATTTCATTTTCTGCTGTGAGTCCTACATCTTCTGCAATTTCTCCGGGCATTTTCTTCTTTCTCTGTCGTCTTCAGCTTAGACATCACAAGCATTACACAGTTCATTGGCGTTTTCAAGAGATTTCATGCGTATCTCATCACTGTTTTGTAGAAGATAGTCTTGTAAAGCTTGAATATCTCGAGCAGTATTGTGGAAATTCATAGGGGGGTCTTGAAGCCTTTTCGGAACCCTGTCAATCTGTATTCCAGAATCGAAGAGGAACAAAAAACTCAAAAGTTAAGATCCTTTACTTCGTCTAGTTTTTGAAAGGCTGGAAAAAAAAATTTCCTTTCTGTTCTCGACTGTACAATAAACGGAAAAGAGAGCATGATGAACAGTATGCACCGTACTTTAACTGTAAGCCATAAAAGCCACTCATGTTAGAAACTCAATTTTTGTTCATCCAGACATTTTTGCTTTTGGAAATACATAAAAGTATGGAGGCTGAAAATGATTTGTGAAGAATGCGAATTAGGTGTCTTTGCTAATAAATGGTAGTTTGTTTTGAAAGAATATAGTGCTGATGTCCAAAGCATATGAAGGAACAGAAAGAAGAGATAATTTCTGTTGAGAATTGGAATGTTATGACGAAAATGAAGTAGAATTGGAATTGTTCTCTAGAATTTTCTCGGTTTATCTTTTAACTACGCATATGAGAAGCGAATTAATCTAATAAATTTCACATTTTATTTACAAAGGATGCAAAAAATTCTACACAAGCGTACCCTCCCTTCATATAAAATTTTACTGAAGTATTTTAGGTGAATTTTACTGAATTATTTAAATCTGCATAAAGTTATTCATGCTGGAAACAATATTTTACTATCGCTATTTCATGCGGTGATTTTCGTTAAATTGATAACAGTTTTTATGAAGAAACTATAATTATTTCTGAAAAAATAAACTTTGTTCGAACACTTAAATTATGAACAAAATAAATGGATAAAATTAAAATATAATAACCTATTTGGAATATTTGTGAAAGAAAGATAAACTTTTATAATAATTTATCTTACTTTTTGAAACTGAGAAGCCACGATTTTGCGTTAAAAAGCGCAATTCATTTGCGTAGCTCTAAAAGTGAAAACTTAAGTTGCTCAGAGATGATTATTCCAACAAAGTTCATGCTTTGCTCCGAGAAAAGTTAACCTGAAACCCTAGAGAAATGTACCAGCAGTACATACCAGCCATGTAAATACGTCCTAATGAAGATATTTAGCAAAAAAGCTTCAGTTGTAATTGTTTGTTTAAATGTAACGAATCAGACAAGGGCTATGAGGGCTTTCTAAGAGAACTAATACCTACGTTACACTTTGTGGAAATTTAAAACATTAATGCAAGCAGCTTACTTGTCTTGATTCGAACCCACGTTGAATGAAAGTATTCAACGCTCTTATTTATTTGCCCACTGCTAGGCTTTTTATGTTATTAAAAATCATTGAAAATTCTGTTTATAAATAAAAGCAATACATAAATAAATCAGCTCTCATTTGGAAGTCATAATTACAAGGCCGGTAACATAGCATTTGACCGTGCTGTGCGGCAGAATTTTGGGGCGGCAAAACTTTTAGATTTAGGAACGAACTGGGCGGCAGAATTTTGGATTTGCGGAGCTTGCCCCGAGCGACAAGCGCCGGATCTGCATAATTAAGTTCACCAATGAACGAAGATGCATAGTGCTGCTCCATTGATATATTTTTATAATTTTTGTGTTAATTCGTGTATTTTGTATTTGTGTTAAATTAATTGTGTGTTTTGTGCTAAATTTTTACAGGTAAAAAACACATAAGCGCTATTAGTCTTGTTTCGGGATTTTGCATCGGAAACACTTAAATGTCTGAGTAACTTTTTAGATTGTTGCCACTAAATATGTTATCGCTCTGTATTATTTTTAAAGAAATTAAATAATGAAAAATCTGCATGTATTGTAAAAAAACGATGGTACGTAGAGCCATTAAATTTTGAATAATGTAATCCTTCACCTGGTTAGGTTTAGGTTAGGTTATTTAATTACGGCAAAGTCTCGAGGGCTATCTGCCTAAGGGAAAGGATGCCTTCGTGGAGGACTTTCTAAGGAAAACTGGCTCGTATACATTTTACACATGGGGAAAACCACGAAAACACCCACGCTGCCATCCCGTTCGCGGGATTCGAACCTCAGACTTCTCAATCCTTCACCTAAAAGCGCGAACTTTGAATTTAGAATTTGTTTTATTATTTTTTCATATTTTTAAAACTTTCATTTTTAATTAACAATATCAAAGTTTGAAAGCGAGCAGTGGCAACACTGTTCGATTTTAACATTAACATTTTTATATCCAACTCGGAAGGCAGCTGCAATTCGGGAAAAATGTAAGAAGAAACAGGTAAAACGACAACCTTGATTTTAGCTTAGATTTTGTAAATTCTCAATCGAAGGCAAACGCGTCCCTTCCCATCGATTGAGAATTGACATATCTACACCAAATACAAAGTTGTCGCTTTACCTTTTTTGTGTTCTACTTTGGCTTGATCCTCTTGTGCCTTGAAAAATGTAGCATATTTATCTTGCAATATCAAATATTTTGTGATTTTGTTGCTGAATTGAATTTTATGTAATGAAAGTTTGTATTTAATAAATAAAGTTAACAAACACAAAGTTAGTAATTGAAAAGGCAGGAAACAAGTTTTGTAAGCCATCTTTTACTAATATTGAGCATTGATAAATATGAAATGAGAAAACACTGAATAAAATATAAAAATATATGGCAACATTTAACACTGCATTGAGAATTCTAAAAATATGCTGCTTTTAAAAAAATTGTGATTTTGCTGGTGAATTGTATGTGGCTAAGTACATGAAAGCGATGCTTAATAATACAGCTAAAAAGACAAATAAAAGTGGGTTAGCAGGAGGGACGGGAGTTATATGAGCTAGCAGGCGTTAGATCGGATTGTAAAAGCAGCCTAAAAACTCAGCGACAGTGTTAAAAATCTTTAACAAACCACAAAATGCCTCTGCCTCAGTCATCTTGTTCCTGGAAATTTAACCTGGATCAAGCTACTAGTGTTCAGCGGTTTTATTGATGAGCATATAAGCATTTGTAATAGAAGATAGAATGCGTAAAACTTTGAAACTCTGTTTTTATTATATAATCCAAAATAAAATGTGGTACGTAATAGAAAACAGAAGTTACATGTTTTATATAACTAAATTACATAATGTGTTTGTAAAACAAACATTTATTAATTTTTCCGATATTTCTTCTGCGCCTGTGCATTAATTATTGACGGAATACTCTCAACTTCTGCACTGTTTGTCGCTTCTTTAAATATTTTATAACTTAGCAATTATTAAATAATAGCCCATTTAGAACCTTGTTCAATATGAAAATTTATGTGTTTTCGAAAGTTTCGAATTTTATGTCATTTTGAATATATAGCTACTAGGTTTTCTGTACTATTTAATTTAAGAATTTCAAAAAGTAAATCTCTCTCATGTACTTTTTAAAATACTTTACAAAACACATTTAAAGTCAGATTACTTAAATTATTATTATTAGACATAATTCTTTAAATGATTGTAAATATTAATTTTATTTATAAATCACGGTGCATAATGAAGCAATTGCATAATAGAGCAATATCTACAATGTTTTTTGCAGTTTTCAGTTATAAATAACTAAAAATTGGTGAATGACTTAACTTTGGTGAATGACGCGATCTTATGAATTTAGTGTAATCAAGAAAACAAATTTGTTAGCCACCAAAACGTAAGACATAATAATGTATAAATAGTCTTATATTTGGACCTAGCTCACTTTACTCAAAAGAAAACTTACTTAAAAGAAGGTCCATTTAATAATTTTTTGTTGCATTGAGGAACATAAGAAAGGTCTGAAAACACTATTTAAAACTTATCGTATAATAGTTTCACTTCACATTTTTTACCTCAATATAAATAATGGTATTTCAAATAAAACTGGATTTTAGGAAAGACTTTATCTGCAAACCGAATAACTGTTAAGCTATCAAACGCCATTTTGCGTTTATTTACGTTCCCCAGACGGTATAGTGATTAAGGTAGCAGATCGAAGGGCCCAGGTTTGAATATCGGAGAAGGCATTGGTGTATATGTCGTACCTTCATAGGAGGTAATGGCGGCTATCTATCAGGTAATAACCCTGAAGGATTTGTAATTTTTCACTTAGCAATTTTCATCTAAACGATTTATAAGAATTTATTAATTTTAATGTACGATTTAATGTTTTATTTATATTATTTAAAAACGTACATTTTGTCTTGATAAATAGTTTTTAATACGTGGACATATAGCGGCGAACATTATACGACCTATTAAATTATACACATTTTTTTCTATAGTTTATTTAAACTTATTTCATCGAATTATTCTAACTTAATTAACCAATCCCTCAATCAAGTTGAAAATGATATAAAAAATTTCAAGTTTTGAAATAAAATATTTTTGTCAATTTTTATCGTACGGAAGCCAAACTTCTTATATATTTTATTATATATTATATTTTATATTATTATATATTATATATATTATTATATATTATATTTCTTATATATTATATTTTAACAAATATAAACTTTATCAAATACGAGTATAGAAACCGGGAGATCGCAATAAAAGTTTGATTTCGATACTCGACGAAAATTATTTTTTATTTCATTTTATTTATTTAATACTTTTTTTGATAAGAGGTGAATATTTTCTTCATTTAAAACACAACTATAATTAGAAAATATATGAAAAGACCAACAATTGAGAAAATAAAGGCTGGGTAAAGGGGTGAGTGCACATATATTTATATATATATATAATTAATAAAACAAAATAAACTCTCTTAAAATCTATTATATATATATATATATATATATGTATCCACAGTTACTGCTACAGCAGTTCAATGTACAAAATTTCAAATTCTACAGCTAATCATTTTTGAGTTAATGTGAGATGCATATGTACGGCGTACAGACGTCACACACACACACACACACACACACACACACACAAAAAAAAAAAAAAAAAAAAAAACTTTTGAGTATATTTTAAATCCGTTTTGGAAAAAAATAACTCTTTATTTTGTCCGTACGTACTGACGTCATACTAAAAATTGTCCGAATTGATTCGCGAAAGGTCAAAATGAATATTTGTATTGAAATACGATACCCGAAATTCTTCGTAATTACAATATATCCTTTTTTTTTTTTCGTTCAAAGAAGTAAAAATGTTTGCCTTTTATTGTTTTTATTAAACATGAAAAAAAATTCAAAAATAATATAGTTTTTGATCAACTTACTTTTAAATCAGAGATTATGATTTAAGTTAAAATTATTTCTAAACTTTTATTTTAATTCTGAGTTTACTAATTTATGAATTAGAATTTTGCGATAGATTCTGTAATACTTTAAATATGCTCAATTACACTTTAACTGTTTCGTAAGTGAAAAGTCAAATTACATTAATTCTTTTTAATTGATAGAAGCAACAAAGATTATAACTTGTTTACAGTTAATTCTTCATTGTTAAAGAATTAGAAAGGGGGCTTTATTCTTTTTCCCACATCACTAACTCAGTGGTTCTCACATTTCTTAGAATTTTTAATACAGCATAAGAGTTTCAAGCACTTCAATTCCTGTGTATGGGAACAATGAAAATGTTTTGGCATATAGATAAGTATAAGATATTATCCCTCTACAGCTCTATAAAATCAGTAAAGTTCAGGCATTATTAGCAAATCTTAATTGAATCAATCATTTGTGATCAGCTACTCTTCGAAGAAAAATTTTTACATAAGAATTAAAATAGCTATTCTCTCATTAATATCATACATTAAAGGAACAATTTTGTTAAGACAATGATTTTTTCTAACTGCACAACGAGGAATCAATAACTCTCTGTGTAATAGCATCACTGAATAGCATATTTAATAAAATTGAGATTATTGCAAAAGAAAAAAAAAGTTTCAAGTACAATTCTTAATCAGATAATTAATAATTGAACAAATTACCATTAATAGAAATTTTCAGCTTAGGTAAATACATTTAAATACACAACTGCATGAATTTTTATATTGCATGAATGTTTAATGACATAAAAAGTTATTTTTCTCATTATAAATAAATTATATAATATCCATAACTTTCAATAACTTTCAAAAAAGGGGGAATTGCTTACCTATTCCAAAACAGAAGTGCACTGAGTAGAATTCATTTAAAAAATGTAGAATTTCTTAGAGGACTCTCATAAAAAGGATTTTTTTTTTTCCTCCGCCTCTCTTTTTTTAATTACTTTTATTCAGGACGTCCCATATTAAATTTTTTATAGTAACTCATTACAAATTAAAACATTATTTTTGCAACACACAAGTAAATTTTCATGAAAACTTTCAAACTATCTTTCGAAGATGTTAGGTCCTTACTGTTCCCTTTCTCATTTTCGGGTCAAGTTGGCTGCACTCCTCCTGCTCCCTTTATCCCTAAGGCTGATTGCGCCTCCTATGGTCATTCTCTCAATTGCGTCCTTTCTATTCGTTCACACGCCTTTGTTCTTAAATAGAAAAAGAGTTTCTTGCTACATTTAAATGTTTACTTTCTGTAAAAAAAGAAAAGAAGCTTTATAACTGGGGGAAAATTTTTTAATAATAAATACGTCTAGAATCGAAAAATGAATAACTTTCATATTAAAATTTTAGAACTTAAATCTAAACTATTATATGATGAATCCAGAAAAAACAAAGGAAATGTTCGCATTCCCGTCCGAGGACATCAGTGATAGCCTTTAATATTAATATTGCACATTTTTGTTTTTCATTATGATTAAAAGTATAATGCATTTGTTTTTGATAAACGTATTAGAATTACAGTGTAGAAGAGAGGTTTTCAGCGGGGTCGGTATTGACCCCCTGGTTGTCGATAAAATTTTAAAGGAGGTAAATAATGATTAACGAATACAATGACAGTCGATAGCCGAATTTGCATGGGCAGTTAATCGGCACAATAAAGATCCCATTAATTACGAAACTTTATTTGATAAAAGTGATATTTAATTAGCTATATCACAGGAAGACAAGACTTATTCAAAACACATGCGTATAAGTTGAATTTTGGAGTATAATTATAATAACTTTAAGTCTTGGAATAAAAGTCTTCCGAAAGAAGTATCACAAAATAAAAGCTCTTATCTAGCCCAGCACCATTGATTTTCCCATCTCCTTACTTAACTGAAGAAAGCTTTAGTCAACTTATTACGGGAAACAAGGAATAATACGGCATAAGCAATTTTATGCTAAATATTTAAAAATTTGCATCAATATATGAAGCGCAGTGATTAAAATAGAACTTTTAGGCATTTAAAATCTGTAATTTTTTTCCTGAAAACTTTTTATATTTGTAAACTTATTAATTATACAAAACATAATAAAACATAAATCTAGTAAACCATTTTTTTTCAAAACTTTTGTGTATGTTCTTAGTCTGAATATTATCTTTGAATCATATATGTGCATTTTTTCAAAATTTTTGTTTATGTTCTTAGTTCTAATTATTATCTTTAAGTCACATATATGCAATTATTATTACTGTTATGTTGCAGACTGTATATTATAAAGAAAAATGTAAGCGGGTAGATGAAGAAACCTTTAACAGGGATCGATCTAAGAACAGATTTGTGAATGCCTGGTGTAGAACATCGATTTTTGCAAAATCAAGCCCATACCAAAAATTTATGAGGGGAAGTTATTATTCTCTTCTGCATTTACGAGAGAAATTCTTATTTTCTGCATAAAACTGATTTCGTTAATACGTAGTTTTGGCTTGCTGTTGATGATGCATGTAATCTTACAAATACAAACTTTATGTCGCTATAATTAGAATTTTATAAATGCTTGCTATTATTGAACTGAGTACGGCAAAGCAAGTGGAGATTATCCATCTATGGGAAGGGATGACTTTATGGGAGACTTTCTAAGGGAAACTGGCCTGTATTTGAATTTCATATAAGGGAAAATTATAAAAGTATTTATGCAGTCAGCCCGTTCGCTGAGATTATAAACAATATCGAACTAGCACCGTTGACTAGACTTATACATTCTACCCACTAATGAACTATATAAACCATCTGCATATTTAACACCTGCTCCCTTAAGTAATTTTAAACAGAGGATTTAAATTACTAGATGACTAATAGCGTGAAATTCATTGTACTTAACGCAGCGAAATTGGCTTTCTCTCTGTATTATAAAAAATAATAATAATAAAAAAAATAAAGTAAAATAAATTAATACTTTTGATACGTTTAATTGACTTAGCTTGTGCAATATTTGTGTAATAATTAATAAATGTAAAATTAAATACCCTAACTTACTTTTTTTTTCTTTTTTGGAATACTTAATTCTCTTAATCATTGTGATTTTAAATATTTGGTTCAAAATGAAAGGGCTTTTGCTATTTTAGTGTCTCCACTTTGAAAGAATCGCGACGCTAAACTTGATTGCAGGGGGGGGGCCCAAGAGCGATGCGTAGTGCAGGGAGAAAATTATGCCACCTGCGCATGACGTCATGTGGGTGACAGTCGTTAGTTCTCGGCGTTTGTTTACATTCGTTGCATTTGATCTGGGATACATTTGATTTGTGTTGTTAATTTGCTTTTATACCTAGTCGGAAATGGCAAGTTGTGCTAAAGCGTTGTGTCAGAATTATAGAAGGAAAACTAAAAGTCAAGGCATCACATACCATCGTTTTCCAAGTGATCCAGAACTTCGTAAGTTATGGACTATTCGCTGCAAAAGAGCAGATAATTTCAACATCGAAAATGCCAGAATATGTGCTATTCATTTTATCATAATTTTCCTTTTATGAAGTAGACTTATAGCGAGATATTTAATCTCAGTTTCGTGTTTACCAATAGTGACTACCTGAATGATTAGTTGATAAATTCGCTTATCCAAGTTAATTCACATGTTTTGGTTACTTTCTTTACATCCCAAAAGTAATTCTGTGTATTGAAGCAATGTCTGGGTTAAGCATTGAGAACTAAGTAAACTGATACATGCTTCAGAAGAAAGAACAATTTCTCGACCACACTATGATGCAAACATCGATGAGCGAGCAACATATTTCCTTCAATGTTGTTTAACTGATGCATATGTCTGATGTAATTTAATTGATATAACTAAGTGAACTTACACATAGCTGCTCTGAAGGAAAACAAATCTGTGTATAATGCTAGAATACAAATAGCGAAAGAGTAAGTAGATACTCTTCAGTGTTATTTAACTGCTGCATATGTTTTAATTTTGATTCCATATAACTTGTTTTTAATTATAAGAGAAAGAAAAATAATTTAATATTGAACACATATTTTGAGTATAACAAAAGTATTTTAAGAAACAACCTGATAAAAATACATTAGTAATTAAAAATATTTTATTTGTGTACAGGCTGAATTGAAACTAAGATGTGGTGGTGTATTTAATTATGGCAAAGCACACTAGGGCTATCTGCGTAATAGGTGTGATGCCTTCTTGGAGGACTTTCTCAGGTAAACTGGCTCGTATACACATTACACATGAGGAAAACCACGAAAACGCCCATGCAGCCAGCCCGTTCGCGGGATTCGGACCGAACTACCAGTGTTCAGCGACTTTACCGCTCAGCTGCTGGTGGGCTGAAACTAAGATGTATGGCAAGTTTATTATTATTATTATTATGCGTATATGTCTAAGAAAATGTATTTTAATTGTTCCATTTTTAATGTATGGAAGGAAGAATAGGATGCCAATATCGAAGATTATTTACTATAGCAAATAATCACGTCAGGATAAATGTTATATAGAAATCTTGGGAGTGTAAGGGATTATAAGAGTACTTTTAGATTATACTGAAAAAATATGCACTTCTGCTAAAATCTGAAGTGAATCAGTATGAAGTGACTTTTCACTTTAAAAAGAATGTGATAAGTATACTATTTAAAAGTATAATGACGGATATTAAGAAATTTGTAGAATTTCATGGTATTTAAATATGAACTTGTTAAGTCAAATCTTTTTATATATATTTTTGCTTGAGATATGTAAATTAAACTGAAAATCACGATCATATCTTTCTCATGGAATGTCAAAGTTCATTTGTATTAAAAAAAGTGCATGAGCAATGAAAATAAATAGAATAATACTTTTTGATTATGTTTTTACCATGGTCTTAGCAGTTATGCCATCATGTGTTCTGTTCAACAAAAAATTTATTTAGTGCAAACAATACTACGAAAAAATATTGAAAAATACCTTGTTTTACAATATTTATTTCCCTTAGTTAACTTAAATATCGTTTTTCATTTTCTAAGGCTTCCCTTTACGAAAAGAATTTAATGTTTACAATTATTTTCAGCATTCGTACGAATTCTATGCATAAAATAAACATTTTCTTTAACAAAATACTTAATCGGAAAGTATATACCCGATATTTCCGGTGTATCTACCACATATAAAATGATCATTTTGCTTTAGTTTACATTTTTTCCATTACCAAAATCATGTAGCAGACGCGTCGGCCGATGCGTCCTGTCTCCCGGGTGACGTCACTACCAGCAACCAATGGCACGCTTTTTCCGTTCCTGGCCTAACCTTAGTATATTAAAGAACCTTGACTTGATTGCTACAGGGAAAATGGGACCGGATACGGAGGGTTATTCAAAGCTGTAAAAGGACAAAAGCTTTACGACTTAAAAGTATCACATAACCTTCGAAGTATTTTCTCGCCGTTTGCTTAGTGGGGAAGGATGACTTTCATTGACCTTACTTTTAAATCGAAAACCTAGCTTTTCTATTCAATCTTTGCTAATCACATGACAAAAAATGTAGGAAAAAGATATCCTTATTATGATAAGGCGATGGACTAAGTATGCGAATTTTTTAAATTTATTTTTATTGCATTTAAAAATGAAAATAATTTATTCTAAAATTTCATAACATCCATTTGGCGCCAACTAAATGCTGCGCCCGGGGACAGATGTCCCCCCTTGCCGCTCCCTAGCTACGCCACTGATTATACAGGCTGCAATAGTCAACCAATGTTAAATTTCTGCAAGTCGTCCCTACTCCTCCGGATGTGATCAAGGTGACAGCCGGCAACGCCTCAGACAAGGGAGAAAATCCGTTTGGGTTAGTCTATTTCTTATAAGGTCCATGTATAGTGTACTAGAAGATCTAGTACACTATAGTCCATGTTTGGTTTAGCTTTACATCAGGTCACATGACGAGGAATGGCCAATGGTGGATGAGAGAAGTGCTTTTCTGGTTGAGAGCTGAGGGGTCCCATGCAAGCAGTGATTTTTGTGAAATTAAATGTGTGTTTGGACTTGGAAAAAATTTTTCAGATTTTTTTTCACCTAATGCATTAAATAAAGATATTAGCTTCCTCACATATATTAAATAAGATGAGTAGTTTTTCCATTGGTGTATCTACTGTTCTGAGTTGGTCTATGTTGGTTTTGACCAAGGACCAAGGCGTTTGAATTACGAAGTACCTTTGCAATTAAATGCAATAACCTCCACATCATCGTTCAGAGAAATGAATTAAATAAGACAAAAAGCAGTGGCTAAAGTTAACGAAAGAACCAGATAAGCTAAAAATCAAGAATCGTTGAGAGTCCTCTTGTTTGGACACAGGAGGAGAGAACAAGCGTTGAACACAATTGAAGGCGATCAGCCCCCCCGCAGTGAGTCAACTGCTTGCGCTCGAATACAATGGATACAGTGGCTCTCAAAAGTGTTCGTACACTTGCGATTTTCATTAATAAGGCTCTATCAATTAATTAAAAGTAAACTTTCTGAATGAGATTTTAATAATAAGATCTATAAGATTTACATGAAACATTTTAAAAATATACCGAAGCTTTATTTTTAAGTAATTAATATTCAAAAAATGGCAAACATATTATTTCACAAAAATCTTCGTACACTTCAAAAAATCTTGACATAATAATAAATATTTTCATTTTTCATTAAATTAATATTTAGTAGGATATCCTTTAGCATCCACAACAGCTTTTAAACGTCTGGGAGTAGATTTTACTAGTTTTTTTGTAACTTCTGTATAAATGTTCATTTATTCTTCCATTATGACTGTTTTGAAACGCTTTTCGTTTTGATGTCGTGTTTCCGTAATCTAACCTCCAGTTCTTTCCAAATTTGTTCTATGGGGTTTAAGGCATGAGATGAAAGGAAAGACTGGTTTTATCAAGAGGGAAAACGTCTTTAGGTGGCATCCATATACATCATTGCATAAATTCGTGAATATTTCAAATAATTCGAATAAGAATTCATGGGATTTGTGATTACATGATGTTCTATAACGTAATTTTAATTCGACTAAGAATTCATAGGATTCTCCGTTTATGATTACATGATGTTCTATAACGTAATTTAAATTTATACAAACATACAGTCGAAAACCAGTCGCTCTTCACTTTAATCTGCAATGATGTCGTTTTTGTCTTTTCCGTTAGCACATGCTCAATTAATGGTAGTTGCTAGTGTACACGTCCAAGTGTTTTCTCTTTGAACACCCAAATTCCTTGAACTATTCTGAAAGTGTATTCAAAAGCATCCAACTTTTCGAAACACCTTGGTATTAGTGACAGCCAAAATGGCCTTCAAATTTTTGCTTCCTTTTCTCCGTACATTTCTTCCTTCTACATTTGTTTTTAGTGCTCACCACAAGAAAAATAAGATTTTTCGATTGTTACACTTCTAGCCAGACTTTTTTTTTTTTTTTTTTTTTTTTTTTTTTTGACATTTTTGGTTTGGATTTGCTTCGAGCTGGTTGTCTTTCACGCATCCGGATTCTTGGTAAGCATTTTCAAGCTTTGTTCTTAGCGATTGTTTTCTTTTGATGGACAATGCCTTGCTTCGAGTTACGTTAAGGATCTCGTAAAGTTTAGGCTTTTGTTATGGATTTAGATTTTCTTAGGAATAGGGATTTAATTCACGATATTATTAATAATGGCACTCCGGAGGATAAGTATAAGTTATGGATTAACTTAAATACGCATCGTAATCAAATTCTAAATGGAAAGGTTACTGTTGCTCCTGATATTCTTGATGAAATTTGTAAACTCACTGAAGTCCTTAACTTAGGCATGAAAATGTTCAAAAATGTTGATGAACTTAATGAAAATTTTCCCACTGATAATGAATCTTCTGTTAGTAAGCCTAGTACTAGTAAACCAACTGATTCTCAAAATATGCAAAGCATAATAATACCTCCCGATAATACTCAGAAGGCTACTGCTGATAAACAGAAAGAGGAATGGATCTATCCCAAAAAAACCCACAAACGCAATCTTAGCGAAGATAGTAATCATTCAACCACATCTGTTAAAAATAAATATTCCGCTCTCCCTAACGAAGACGATATGGATGTTCAAGTCATCAGTTCTCAGAACTCTCAAGATAGCGAAGGATTCGTTAAACCCAGAAAAACCGCTAATAGAATACCTCCTATAATCATTTCGGACGTAAAACGATTGGAAAAAAAATCCGCGATGAAATTAAAAAACTAACTTCCCAAATGGAATGCGACTTTAAAGGCTCTGATATACACATCAAAGTTAAAAGTTCAGATGATTACAGATTAATCACTAAATTCTTAGATGATAAAACTATCCTGTATCACACATTTCCTCTGCCAACTGAAAAACCCATATGCGCTGTGATTAAAAAACTCCCAGCACACACTAAAACAGAAGACATCTTTGAAGAGTTAACTGAAAAAGGAATCCCAGTTAAAGCTGTTAAGCAGTTCACCAAGAAAATTAATGGCGAAATTGTCAAAATGCCCACCTTCTTATTGGAAGTAAAAAGAAGCATTGAAGGGAAAAATATTTATAAAATTACACATATCCTAGATTTAGGAATTAAAGTTGCTAGCTTCAAAACTACGCCAGGCCCGACACAGTGTCACAACTGTCAAAGGTACGGTCATAGTAAAATGCACTGCAAGCATAAAACGCGCTGCCTAAAATGCGGCCAAAATCATGCTACGTATACTTGTACTAAAGACAAAAATCTACCTGGTACCTGTGCCCTTTGCGGAGGTCCCCATATAAGTTCTTATCGTGGGTGTGAAATGCATCCTGATAATATAAAAGAGAAGATCGTAATACCAGAAGAAATAATCCACCCCCACCTCCAAGGGACTTAGAAAATTTTCCGCCGCTTCCTACTCAAAATCAAACCCAAAACGTTGAAAATAATAACAACGAAAATAATACAAGTCAAACCAATCGGAACACAGAGAGTTCAGGAGAAGCACAAAACTCCGCCCCCGGATTCATATTATGGCTAAAAAACTTATTCAACCAAGGCAAATTACTTTTCCAGAAATTTATGACAGCAAAATCACTAATTGACAAAATCCAAATCGGATTTGAAGCATTTGAACTCTTAAGCAATATGAACTATGAATTCTAATCCTTATATTAATGTTACTAGTTATCATATCACTGCCTCGAGTAGTTTAAATGTCGCATATTTTAATGCAAATGGTATAAAAAATAAAAATACCGAGATACTTAATTACATTAATCGTCATGATATTGATATTTTTCTCGCTAACGAAACTCATCTCAGAGCATGGGACAAATTTAAAATACAAGGATTTAGAACGTATCGTTCCGACCGCTGTCATAATAGAGGAGGCGGAACTTTGATTCTTGTTAAAAATTATCTTCGCTCCACTCCATTTAGCCTCAGCGGCAATACCAGCATCAAACACACAGCTATCATTGTGCAATCTCGTACCAACGAACCAGTGGTTTTTATCTCCGCCTACAATTCACCAAGGAACACCATCAGTGGTCACGATCTCATAAGCTTTAGCAACATCGCTTTTCCGGTTGTCATAGCCGGCGACCTTAATGCCAAACATAATTCATGGAACTCAAGAATCAGTAACACTAATGGTAACATACTCTATGGTTTCGCACTAAATAACAATCTCAGAATTTATGGCCCTACTGACCCTACCCGTTACCACCATGCAGGTACAGCTGATGTTCTTGACATTGTCATTACGAAAAATATGCTTCAAATTCCATATCTTAAAGTCAATAATGAACTGAGTTCAGATCACCTTCCAGTCAATTTCACATTTTATGGATATGAAAGGTCACTCCCTCTCAAAAGCATCACTAACTGGACTAAATTTAAGGAAATTCTTGAAACACTACCTGCACATCCGGTTTTAGCTGATATTTCCAACATCGAAGAACAAATCACTAAAATCAACAGAAGAATTAACACTGCTATTATCAATTCTACTACTTTTAAAGAATATCAGAAGCCCAAATTACCTGACTGTTTAATTAATAAAATTAAAGACAAAAATAGAACTGCCAAGCAATGGAGAAGGACGGCTGATCCTACTATTAAAAACAAATTAAATAGAAAAATCCGTGAAATTCAGAAAAAGCTATTTCTGAATATAGGTCAAATTCTTGGGATGATCTCCTTAATTCCATGGGCTTTAAACCAGGAACTGTCTGGAAAATTACAAAAACACTCCGCAAAAATCCAGACTATAATATTGGTCCTATTAACACTAATAATGGCATCGCCTACTCTGAAAAAGATATCGGAGAAGCTCTTGCTGCCCATCTGGAAAATACTTTTACTAACAACAGTTATTACAATGAGGAAATAGACAAGAGGATGTTTATAATTTTAATATTCACCTCCCGGACCGCATTGGTAATGAGCATATTAATCCCACCTCACCTAATGAAATTTATGACATCATCAAAAATCTAAAAGTCAGAAAAGCCCCGGGTTTCGACGGGATTTCGAATAAAATTCTAAAAATTCTGCCTAAAAGCTACATTGTCCTGACTACTAATATCATAAATGCGTGTCTCAGGTTAAACTATTTTCCACAGCAGTGGAAACACGCAAATATTGTTACTTTCCTTAAACCGGGAAAAAATCCAAGAGAGCTTAACTCATATCGTCCAATTAGTCTGCTTCCTGGGCTGGGCAAAGTTTTCGAAAGGGTCATACAAAGAAGACTTACAAAGCACCTTCAAGATAAAAATATCATAAATAGTGAACAATTCGGCTTCAGAACTGGACACAGTACTGTTCATCAACTGCTTAATGTAACAGAGTATATCGCTGATTCATTCGTTAAAAAGAATACTATTGCAAGTTGTTTTTTGGATTTAGAAAAAGCATTTGACAAGGTGTGGCATGATGGTTTAATTTACAAGCTACACCTTGCTCATCTGCCAATTAACTTCATTAAACTTCTAAAAAGTTATCTGAGAAACCGTACCTTTCAAGCAAAAATTAACAACACTTATTCTACGAAGAAATATATCAAAAGCGGAATTCCACAAGGAAGTGTTCTTGGACTCAGTCTTTTTTGCATTTATGCAAATGACATGCCCGTCCCACTTAATTCAAAAATAGTTAAGTTTGCTGATGATACAGCAATATTGACCAGATCAATGAAACCTCAACTTGCTGTTGATAAGCTTGAAATTGCAGTGGATCACGTTGTGCATTACCTTAAATCATGGAGACTCAGCATTAATCCCTCTAAAAGCAATATTCTACTTTTTCGCCGACATCTAAAATTCACCCCAGTTGAAGTGAACATTAAAATTAATAATCAAGAAGTTCCCGTGGTTAACAGCACTAAATATTTAGGTATCTATTTTGATTCACAATTGCTCTTTAAAGAACATTCCGAATATGCACTCAGAAAAGCGATTGTCGCAAAAATTGCTCTTCAACCCTTGATTGGCAGAAAATCCAAGTTAAATGTGAGAATTAAAAAGAAAATATATATTACACTTATTCGTCCGATACTTCTGTACGCTATCCCTGTTTGGGCCACCATTTATAAAACCTACAGAAGAAGACTACAAATTTTTCAAAATAAAATTCTACGCGATATCATCAATGCACCGTGGTTTGTCAGAAACTTACAGATTCATAAAGAATTGAAGATCCGGCCCATTCCTGATGAGATACTCACTACAAGCCACAATTTCTTTCAAAAAATTGCTAACTCAAGATATGACCATATAAGGGAGCTAATTAATTATGATTCTACCCTGGAATGTGCTGCAAAAAGGCCCAGGAGCATCTTCCATAATGTGAAGTGGTGAATTGTAAATAGTGCATATAAAAAATTTTATTATATGAGACTGTATAATATCTCACAGCATCGGACTTTGGATTAAAGCTCACTTATTCTTCGTATTTTCAACTACCTCAGATGGACATTGCGACATCCTAATGGATAATGGCATTGCTCTTTGGTAGCTTTCTATATTTTTCATGTTCAATTTGTTTTCTACTACTTATGATTGACTTTGCGACACGCACATGGGTAATGGCTTAGCTCATAGGTATCTGCTTTTATGTACATATTGTGTATATAGAGAAATTCACCACTTCGCGTTTTGAGAATAACAGCTACAGAGTACAAGACTAAAACCACTGTGTTTGTTGGTTCATCAAGTGTTCTATTGCTATTTCACTGTGTATATATTTAATTTGCTATGCTTTACAAGTATTGTATGTTTTCAAGTGTGAATTCTTCATTTTCACTTTATTATTGGACTGTGCTTACCTGCAAGTACTGTTTCTTTTTCCACTGGTGTGTGAACTTTCAAGAAGCATTGACTGAGGTCAGTTTACGGGAGAGTGACTCCTCTCATAACTGCCGCCGACCTACGACGTTTCAAGTCACACCCACTGGGTAGAACTCATTGCAATTTAACTTGGCAAGTGCCATTTGATCTAAATCCTGAAATTCAATGTATTAGTGATTTAATTATGATTGTTCATCACTAATTTACTACATAACTTAATATATTTTCATATTTTATTGCCAGCTCTAACAGTTTTCCCATATGCACTTCTAATATAGAAATATTGTATAATAATTTATATTGTATAATTTCTATATTAAAGGACGTTTTTTATATAATCTACAACACGAGACAAAATTACTACTTAAAACATTCTTTAAGAGGATTTATGCAAAAATTTATATATATATATATATATATATATATTTTTTTTTTTTTTTTAAGCTTTGACATGAACCAAACTTTCAACGTTCTGTTTGCTTAAAAACATTGTGAAAATAAACATCAAACGAACTTTCTCAATTTTAGACAATTCAATTTAAATGAAGTTAAAGTAAAGTAGCAGACGATTACACGGAAAAGGTAAAAATTTACTCTTAAAAATATTTTTAAAAAAAGAAGAAGTAGAAGAGAGAAAGAAATTTTTTTAAAAAGTTAAAAATATGAATAATATATAATTTAAAAAAAATAGCTTTTCATATAGTATTATTTATTACGCATCACTGAGGTACGAAATTTCATATAATTAATTCTTCGTAAAAATTTATTTGAAATTTAAGGTTAAAAATAGCTGTGTTAATTCACTGTAACAAAAATCCATAAACCACATTTGGCGTTATTATCGCGCTCTTATTTTTGCAAGTATGCTTAGAACTACACCTACTTTAAGATGATCGTAAAAATTTTATAGGTTATAATTCAAAATTTTTTTCGGAAAATTTATAAAAATTATTTTAAAATAAAACACAAAAAATGGCTGAATTTGATTTGAAATGAATCTAAGTTTTGAAATGTGAAAGGACGAATAAAAAAAGTTTAATAAAAAAAAGAGATTTTAATAAATATATGCCAAATTCAATTCAATTAACATTGAGGAAATAAAATTTTAAGAGCTAATTTTTTTTTAAAATTACCCGTACGATTTTTACAAAACTTAGCAATCTTGCATAATTTGAGTCGTAGAATCGAAATATGTAAAAAATTCCAATTTTTTGTCAAAATACCTAGGTGTGAATAGTGAAATCTAATATATCCTAAGTCACGGTTTCTAGACATGAAGAACACGATTTGAATTTTGTTAATGGGAACAGTACAAAGACAGACGTAACTACTTTTTTCAAAATAGGGAGAGCGCGAACGCAATCCCAACTATCAAAAATTATGCACCCCAAGCAACCGCAATTTGCGGATGTGGCGAACGTCAACCCCTCGTTGTGCAATGAAAGGCCTCTGCTCGGGGGAGCCTCCTTGCTGATGAAGGCGTCCTCAGTGCCAGGTAAGTATGACAAACAATCTTTCAGGCAAACACTTTATGAAACGTTCGTTATAGGAGAAGTGGTGGTGAAGAAAACTTTTACAGATTATATGGAAATGGTATACCATTCATTATTTGAGTGCAATACTTAGTTCTGGTACTAGTAATTTTTTGTAGTAACATTAATTTTATCGTTTCAGGAAAGAATAATATTTCTCTAACTGGATTTGGATTTTTAGTAATATCAGTTTAACAGAGATCCAGATAATTTTTATCAGTTTTAGGAGAGATAAGTATCGCGGACATTACGTGGCAGGGTGTCAAAATTTATATCTTACACATCACATGGAGAAAAACCAAGAAAATTTCCATGCAGGCCAAAAAAAAAAAAAAAAAAAAAAAAAAAAAAGACATTTCACCGAAAGTCGAATCCGGGTCAAACTACTAGTGTTCAGCGATTTCAGTGTTTGACCGCTAATGAGTCCAACTGTAAGGCACTTTAAATTTTTTTAAATTTATTTTTCATTTGCAAAAGGCATCTGCTTAATAAACTTACCAGTACATAGAATCTTATGAAATTTTTTGAGCGGCCATTATTTGAGGTTTTGTATAAATACCCAAAGTAGTTTTTTTTCCCCCATATTTACAAATAAACTAGGTATCAATTTTACTATTGGAATTCTTAAACATGGAACGCGAAACAGATGTGAACATGCCATTCACTGATTGTGATATATATTTTAAATAAATTACTTTATTAATTTAAATTGTTAATATATTTTTTTTTTTTTTTTTTTTTTTTTAATTTTAGAGGTTTGTTTTCGAGAAATGAAACGAACAGAATTTTTTTTTTTTTCTTTTATGAAAAAAATTATTATGATTTCTATGCACATTCCTGTTTGAAAACATAAATTTACCTTTATTCATTCTGCTTAAAAAGAGGTGTCCCCCCCTTTTTTTTTATTTGTACTGTATTGGTGCGATATCATAATTCTCATATATTTAAATGTTGTAAAACACATTTTTCATTAGTTTGAACAATTTTCAATAATGCCCTTTAGTTCTACATTATTTTTTTTTTCTTTAAATGGGGGAAAAGTATACATTTTGCATATATATTACAGGTAACCTTATAGTTACTCTGAATATCGAAATGATTTCTAGAAATCTTCCACCTTTCAACACAAAAATATGACACTGTCTTCATAAACTATCATTGTCTGTCAAAACTAACTAAACCATGTAATATCTAAATACCAGAAAAAAATCTTATTTATTGATTCAGGTATTCGTACTAAGAGAAATATTAAAAAATAGAGTTATGTTGGATGACAGAAGAGAAATCATGAGCAGTGATTAATAGCATTTTCTAAATGATGAGTATATGTGTATCGAATCATGATAATTATTTACCTTAACCTAGAATATTTTAGAACGGTATATGAGATGAAATATACAAACCTCATCTCTAAGAGAAAAGGAGGAGGCGTAGAGTGTCGTTGAAAGAGGTGTGGCTAACTCCCTTTTTCGGAACTTTTTCCCAAGAGATTGGACTTCTGGCGGGGTTTTGATAATTTTACGGTAAATGACAATAATACCTGAGCTGTAATTAAAGTAACCCAGAATGAATTAGCATTCAGTTTGTCATGTCGCATATTTTAGTACTCGAATTACTGAATGTTAAAAGTAATATATATTGTATATGAACAAAACTTGAATGTGAAGTTTGTTCAAAAATATTGAAATTGATCATTTATTGCCAATATATATGTTTATGTGTACCAATATACCCACGTGCACGCACATATATAAAGGAAAATTGCATAAATTTTCTGCAAAGATCTCTCTTTTTTTTTTTCTTACAATAAATGAAACATAATCAAAGGGAAAAAAACGAAAAACTTTAAATAATCAAAAAAGCAGCCTTAACTTTGCGTAAGTTTAAATTATCAAATTCGCGGGCAATTAGACGTGCTAATTTAAAAGTTGCTTTTTTACCTAATTTTAAATGAAATATCTTGAATGTCCAAAATTTGCTTCTGATTTATACAACATCTCTGTATTGTTAAAAAAAGAAAAGAAAAAAGTAATAGGTTTTATAATACAGTTAATCTTTCAGTTAATTTTTAAGGCATAATCTTGCATTTTTGCTAATCCCTGAGAAACATAGGACAAAATTTTGATAAAACTGATAAACTTAGTAATCTTTATTTAAAAAAGTCTATTTTATTTCATTTGCTCATTGATTATATTAAAATCAGCATAAACAACTAAACTTAATTAAAATCAATTTCGCAAAATCATTAAATTATACTAAATACGTATATATTCATTTCAAGAGTAAGTCAATTGTGCTTGTAAATGTGGTCAATCTTTTGAATCCTTTTGTACCGCCCATTTTGCAGGAGTGTAAAAATTCTTTTACGCCCACTTGTACTTAGATACCCAGTTTAATGTAAATTTCGCGAATTTTTCTCAGACGTGGATTTATAAAGCATATGTATTTAATTTTCGAAAAGTAAATTGCGAAGATGGGCGAAAACATATTTAAAAAAAGTAAAACTTTCGAAAAAGGAAGAAGAATGACAAAAAAATTGACAGACCACTCGGCAGTGCGTGGAAACCACGCTACTGGGCCGACTTACTAAATTAACATTTTGCAAGAGGCATTTTCAGTTTACTTTTAAGTCTAAGCAAAACTTACCACAAATTTATCTTAATTAAAAAATACCGTGGATCAGTTATTGATATATATATATTAATTACAATGAATCAAGCTATGTGCTTGAATTTTTGAGCATTTGGTATCATGCGTGAACGATGCGTTCCTTTTGAAGGGCGCCCGGACTGGAATGTCCTATCCCTAGCGATCTTGCATCAGTTTTCGAACGTTGGAGAACTTAAAGTTGTTGTAAGTCATAATCTCGGTGAAGCAATACATAAGGCATGGATTTTGAAGTTCGATGAAGAAATGATGACGATACATGCACTCTGGGAAAAGTAGCCGGAGAGTAAGTCCGTGAAGGCAGGCAGGAACCGTGCGATGAGTGTAGCATGATTGAGGGCGGTGTCGATGGGTGGAGAAGAGGCTGTTTGGTTTCATGGACCTTATAAGAGATGGACTAACCGAGTGGGCGGGGCGCGCGTCACCAACATGTCGGCAAGAAAGATTACAGACGATCTGGTTTACTTTAACACTGAAACCTATGGCGCTTGTATCATATAACTCTTTTCAATTATTAAACGCGATACGTTGTATAGTGATGAGATTATGAAAGCCACAGTTTTTTCCAAATAGGATTTAATATATTTCATTAAAGCACTTTTTACTGCATTTCGCGCATTTTTTTCACGCGTAATTCTTGTACAAACATCTTTACTTTGGTAAAATGGTAAAAACTCTTAAGCACAAAATTTATGAACTTAATTTTGCGTAAAAATAAAGTAAAATTAAATAAGATTCATAGTACGTGATGCTTTGAAATAAATAAGGTAAAATTAAACAAGATCTGATAAAAGAAATTTTAATTTAATGAACATTTTCAGGCAGTGATTTTCCAAACTATAATAACATTACAAAACGATCATATTTATTTGATTATATGATCATTAAATTATTAACATTAAAGTGGATTAATTATTTTAATAATTTATAAAATTCGGAGCATAAAATTTTCTAAGCGTAATAAAGGGGGGGAAAAGATAAAATAAAGGTAATTAATTGTGCTATAATTCTCATCTATAATTTTAAAAAAGCAGCACGATTTAGAATTTTAAGCAAAACTTTCAAAAATTCGTTTTTAAATATTTTAGTACATTTTACTTATTTACACCAATAAAAAGCATAAAAATTCCAATAGAAAATTGCTTGTTTGAAATTTTCTATTAGTTCAGATTTAAAATATTATTTTCTAAAAGAAGTAGTTACAAATTTCCTGACAGCATAGGAAAAGCTAAAAAAATATCCAGCCCTGAAAGCATGCTATAGCTTTATAATTATTTGGAACGTTAATTATGCTTGATAAATATGCTAAAGTTTTAAAAATTAATCTCAATTTCAAAAATAAAAATATATAGAAATTATAATTTGTGAAATGAGGCGCTACATACAGCTTATTCTTGATAATTATACTTATACAGGCTGCAATAGTCAACCAATGTTAAATTTCTGCAAGTCGTCCCTACTCCTCCGGATGTGATCAAGGTGACAGCCGGCAACGCCTCAGACGAGGGAGAAAATCCGTTTGGGTTAGTCTATTTCTTATAAGGTCCATGTATAGTGTACTAGAAGATCTAGTACACTATAGTCCATGTTTGGTTTAGCTTTACATCAGGTCACATGACGAGGAATGGCCAATGGTGGATGAGAGAAGTGCTTTTCTGGTTGAGAGCTGAGGGGTCCCATGCAAGTAGTGATTTTTGTGAAATTAAATGTGTGTTTGGACATGGAAAATTTTTTTCAAATTTTTTTTTCCCCTTGTAGGGTTTATATTTATTTTAACTAACATTTATTTTAAGTTTAAACTATCTTTCCTGTCAAGCCTTACTTTCCCCTGGAACTGCCAATGCCAGAATATGTAAATTTGAGTAGAACGCGCAAGCATTCAAATTATCAGCGGAAGTATTCTGATTTAAATAGAGAGGAAACAAGTTCGGTGTGATATTCTTACTGCACGAGCGCGGAGGTAGTTAGCGAGAATTGAAGAACCCCGTGTTGCGGCCTATGTGCTTGGCGGGAAGTAGTGGTAATCGTTCCAGTGAGCTTCAAGTCTGCTGAATTAGCAGCGGTATTGTAAAACGCGGTGAGTTAGTTATTTTAGAGAGCCTCGTAGTTAGAATCTTGTCTTTACTTTCTTTTCAGGTTATTATTTTTATTTGACTGCCAAGTTGGCACAGTCTGTGAGCGTCAAGAGCACGCAATTGTAATTTATTACGTTGAATAAAAAGGGACTTAAACCCTTCACAAGGCTCTATCTTTTATACAAGTTTTCACAGTCACCTCTTGGTTGCGTGCAAGTTGGAGGCGCGCAACGTTATATTGGCGCCCGAACCATTATCGAACTGAAATGGCCGAAAATTGTATGGAAGCCGCTGGACAACACCAAGAAATGACAACTCAGTTAGAAGGATTTGGATACCTGGTCCAGACTTTGAGAGCGTCAATCAAGCCAAACGTCCATTTCGACGGAAAAAATTCGGTGGCGGTATTTCTCGAAGGTCTAGAAAACCACTTTCAGCTCTACCCTGTGCCTGAAAGACAAAGAGTTGCCATCGTCACATCAACACTAAGAGGACAGGCCGCGCTATGGTGGAAAAATATAGGTAAATTTTTATTAGGGGAATTTGCAAGCCAGACATATACATTTGAAAATTTCAAAAAATCGTTAGTAAAGGCCTTCCCCATAGTGAAAGATCGCGCACGGCTGGAAGCCGAACTATATAGTTTCTACCAACGGGATACAGCAGAATTGACGGACTTTATTCTACGAAAAATCAAGCTAACGAATATGCTGTATGGAAAGAAACCCGATGCGGAGATTATTGAAATAATATTACCAAGATTGTTACCCGCTGTTCAAGACTACTTTGAAATTAGAAACCCAAGAACATTGCAGGAACTCTTCGAATTGGCGGTGAAGTTTCAAAATCGCAGAATAGCGGAAAAAGCGAGAGGGGAAACATATTCTCAAAGTACCCGAAGGAAGGAGGAAACCAGAAATGGAAATCGCTCTTATGGGGGAAAGAACTATCAAGCTAACGCATCGAAACTCGAAGGTCAAGGCCCAAAAAGAAAATTTGAAAATAAACATCCGCGTACCCAGAAGACACAGATTGAAAGGAAAGCTTTAAACGAGTAGAGGGGCCTGTGAAAGGGAGGGTCCAGACCCCGGAAGTTTTAAAAAAACCCTCAAATAGACATTTAAACACGGTCATCGTAAAAAACTCACAGCTACCAATTATACAAGTCCTGGTTGGCGATGTACCAGTAGAAGCCCTCATCGATACAGGAGCAGAAGGAAATTTTATGAGTGAAAATTTCTTCAAAAAGAATTTTTATAGGATACGACTATTTAAAACCAAAAATACGGAAATTATAGCGGCGCAAGGAAAAACATGTCACTGCATCGGGAAATTATCATTAAACTTACAGGTAAAAGAGGAAAGTCTCAAAGTATTAATTTTTGTGGTGAAAGACCTGCAACACTCTCTTATTTTAGGTATGGACTTTTTAAGGGCCGCGAGGGCCAAATTAAATTTTCAAGATAGTTCGGGGTGTTGGAGATGGACCAGAGGGTGGTGGAACCTGTGGAGACACCTGAAGTGGACCTTAGCCATCTGAATGACCATGAAAGTAAAGCAATACAGCAAGTGGTGAGTAATTTTTCTCATTTGTTTTCAGAAAAACCAGGAAACTGCCAGATAGTAACTCACAAGATTCAATTAAATGCCGAAAAACCTTGTAGGACTAAACCGTATCGTTATGATAAACAAAAAGACCTAATCATCGAAGAACATATTCAGGAGATGTTAAAGAATAAAATAATAACGCCCATAAATAGTGAGTACGCGAGTCCAGTCGTACTATGTAGGAAAAAGAACGAGTTTCCTCCTTCGGATAAAAGGGCTTGGATAAAGAGAGCTATGGACATTGTTCTAAAGCCTGTCCTAGGAAAATCAACTTTAATTTATCTAGATGATATAATTATAACGTAGTACGTTGGAACAACACATTAATGACCTCGAACAAGTTTTTAATTATTAAAAGAGGCCGGTCTTACAATTAACGCCTCAAAATGCAAGTTCGCAACTAAAGAACTTAACTATCTCGGTTATAAAATTTCGCAAAAGGGTATAGAAACGCAAGATTCAAAAATAAAAGCTATTAAGAATTTCCCACCGCCCAACACCGCCAAGAAACTTTCATCTTTCCTTGGATTATGTTCTTACTATCGATCTTTCATAAAAGATTTCGCTAATATTGTTGAACCACTCTTAGTAATCAAAAGAAAAAAGAGTAAGTTTACGTGGACAGCGGAAGCTAACACAGCTTTTGAAAGATTAAAAGAAGCGCTTATTAATGCCCCTGTTTTAAAATTCCCTGAGGGGGACGAAAACCTGGAAATTGCAGCAGATGCGTCAGACTATGCGGTGGGTGCGATTCTTATGCAAAATAACCATCCGCTGGCATTTTTTAGTAAAACGTTGAATCAGACACAAAGGAATTATACAGCTACAGAAAGAGAAACATTAGCCGTATTAATGGCTGTACACAAATTTCGAGTTTATTTCGGCAAATCGCCAGTAACAGTCTTTTCGGATCATGCGGCTGTTGGTAGACTTTACTCGGGAAAAAACCTAACGCCCAAGTTAATAAGATGGGCTTTAAAACTCCAAGAATATATTATCACAATAAAATATAAACCGGGTAAGGAAAACAATGTAGCTGACGCACTTTCTCGTATAAAACTGGACGATGAAGGAAATGAACTTAAATGCGCTGTGTTGACTTCAAAAATTTTAGATTCTAGAGATACGGTTATTACTGAACTGAAAGCTGATCCTGAATTTGGAAATATCTATGCTTATTTGAAAGACCCCGAAAGCTTTGAGCTTACAGATATCGATGCGATAAGAAATAGAGCACAAAACTATGAAATAATAGATAATTTATTATTTTATACGAAAACAACAAACGAAAATCTTGAGTATAAGCCAGTCATCCCAGCCTCGCTTCGATTAAGCATTTTGAAGGAGTTGCACGAAGAAAAAACAGCGGGCCACCTCGGGGTCAGAAAGACTATAAAAAGGGTACGCGAGGCGGTATATTTCCCGCAATTATACAAAATAGTAACGGCGTATGTCAGGTCCTGCAATCAATGTCAGTTAATAAATGATATTAATTACAGCCCGGCAGGGTACTTAAATAGCATTCGCGCTACATTTCCGAATGAAATTTTAGGCATAGATCTCCTTGGTCCCTTCCCCCAGAGCGAGTTAAATAAAAATCGTTTTCTTTTAGTAATAGTAGATCATTTTTCAAAATGGATAGAAATTGTTCCACTTAAACGCGCGTCAGCCAAAACAGTCGCAGATGCATTCTTACACAGATACATTTTAAAATGCGGTGCACCGATAAAAGTCATTAGCGATAACGGAAAACAATTCATTAGTCAAATATTTGAAAACACATGCAATGGACTTGGCATACGCCATATCAAAATGGTTCCGTATAGACCACAGGCTAACATAGCAGAAAGAGTTAATAAAAACATAGTAAAAATAATTCGCAGTTACGTGAGCACACATCACAAGCGCTGGGATGGCTACATAAATGAATTAGCTTATGCTTTAAGAACAGCCCATCATGATACTACGGGAAAAACTCCAGCAGAATTATTCTTAGGCTGAAAATTAATTACGCCTTTAGATAAATTATTCTTTGTGCAACAAAGAGAGCAGGAGTTTAAACAAAAAGATGTGCAAAAGCTAATTGATCAGGCACTTAAAACCTCGGATACGGCAAGAAATAGGCAGAAACTATATTACGACATCCGCTCTGGGGTAGTAAAGATACAAATTGCCGAGGAAGACAAATAGAGCAGATGATCGAAGATCATAGCCTTTGTCTCCTGAATAATGGGCAGGATACTTACTTCCATGAGCCTTCAAGGACATTCCACGCTCTCGACCTTGCCATCTGTTCACCACCTCTGTTGCCATTTTGCACTTTTAGTGTCGGAAGTGATCTCTACAACAGCGATCATTATCCCATTTTTGTGTCTCTTGCACGAAGAGGAGCAAACCCCATGTCTAGACTCCCTCGGTTTATACTAGATAGGGCAGACTGGGAACTCTTCTCTTCCATTGCAGACCTGACAGATGAAATGGTAGAAGATGCGCACATCGATGATGCTGTTGATGCTGTTACAAATACTATTATTGAGGCAGCTATGCTTTGCATTCCTAGAACATCAGGAAAAATATTTAAATATTCGAAACCATGGTGGAATTGCGACTGTCATGAAGCACTGAAAAAACAGAAAAAAGCATGGGGTATTTTTCATAGATATCCTACTCTGCGAAACCTCATAGCATTTAAAAGAGCCAAAGCAAACGCACGAAAAGTAAGGAGGCAGAGCCAAAGGAATTCTTGGATTTCCTATGTGTCCTCAATTACATCCTCCACGCCTAGTAAGCGAGTTTGGGAAAGAGTTCGAAAAGCATGCGGCATATATAAAGACCACTCACTTTCCTTTTTGGAAAAAGATGGCCGAGTGATTAGCTCCATAGAAGAAATTGCGAATACTATTAGTGAGACATTTGCTGCCGTTTCTTCAAGCAGAAACTATTCACCTGCATTTCTCTCTATCAAGCATCACTCTGAAATAAATCCCATCACATTCAACTCTTCCAACTCTGAGCCTTACAATAGAGACTTTACTATGCTGGAATTAAGGAGAGCTTTGTTTCAGACGCATAAGTCTTGTCCGGGTTTGGATGGCGTTTATTATGAAATGCTAAAGCATCTGTCCTATAAGTCACTGACTGCCCTTCTCACATTTTACAATAGAGTGTGGAAGGAGCGTACTTTTCCCAGTGCATGGAGGAGAGCTGTTGTAATTCCTATTGCGAAGCCAGGGAAAGATCCAAGAAATCCCTCCAACTATCGGCCAATTGCCCTTACCAGTTGTGTTTGCAAACTCTTTGAAAAGATGGTAAACAGCCGCCTAGTCTACTTCTTGGAAAAGAATAAAATTATATCGCCTTATCAAAGCGGTTTTCGAAAGGGGAGAACTACCGTAGATAATATGCTCCTTTTAGAGACATCCATTCGAAAATCTTTCGTAAGAAGGAGTCACCTTGTCTCGGTATTTTTTGACATTGAGAAAACATATGATAAGGCATGGAGATACGGTATACTTCGGGATCTTCACGAGAGTGGCTTGCGCGGCAACCTACCAATTTTTATTCAGAATTTCTTGAATACTAGAACATTTCAAGTAAGGATTGGCTTTGTTTTGTCTGATGTTTTTGAACAAGAAGAGGGTGTGCCTCAAGGCTGTGTGCTCAGTGTAACTCTTTTCAGCCTAAAAATAAATTCTGTATTAAAACAACTTCCTCCCACCATTTCAGGGTCTTTATATGTTGATGATTTACAAATTAGCTGTAGAGGTGTGGATATGAGACATGTAGAGAGACAGCTCCAGATCGCCTTGAACAGGATCCAGGAATGGGCAAAAAGACAAGGATTTACGTTTTCGAAACAGAAGACTGTCTGTGTGCATTTTTGTAGAAAGCGAGGTCTCCATCCTGAGCCTAAATTATACCTTAATGGGTCTGTGATTCCAGTAGCATCTGAAGTAAAATTTTTAGGGGTGATGTTCGACCAAAAATTGACTTTCCTTCCTCATGTCCTAAACTTGAGAAAAATGTGTATAAAAATTTTAAATATTTTAAAAGTCCTGGCGAATACCTCCTGGGGTGCAGAGCGTTGCTCCATGCTTCGAATTTACAGAGCTCTTGTTCGCTCTAGACTAGACTACGGCTCAGCTATTTATGGATCCGCTCGGTCTTCAGTGTTGTTAAAACTAGACCCTGTTCATCACCAGGCTCTACGGATTTGTTCTGGAGCCTTCAGGACGTCTCCTGTCCAAAGCCTTTATGTTGACTGTTACGAACCATCACTCCGTTTGAGGCGTGAGGAGTTGTCTCTTTTACAGTATTTTAATATTTTATCTCAACCTGACCATCCTTATAACTTGTGTATATGTGACAATAGCTGTGACCTTTTATTTGAGGCACGTCCATCCTGTGTGCCTTCTTTTCCTGTTAGAGTTCGTCCCCTCATTGAAGAATTCTCCCTGTCTCATATTTCCCCACAGGCAGTACAGCATTTTAAAATTGCACCTTGGGAAAATGCACAAATCCACCTTCTTGACATTTTCCACAATTACGGAAAAACAACTACTAATGAGAGCATCTACAGACAAATTTTTGCTGAGCACAGGCATAGTTACAGGAGTTATGTTCCGATATATACGGATGGCTCTAAGTCAGCTTGCCATGTTGGCATGTCATTTATAATAGGTGACCACATGGAAGGCCGACGTTTACACGACGCTTCCTCTGTCTTAACCTCCGAACTGACTGCCATATATTATGCGCTTTTGTACATCTCAACGCTGCACCATCGAAAATTCATTGTATATACGGACTCCTACAGTGCATTGAAAGCTTTAGAATCCTTTTCTAGCACTGAGAATCCTGTGATAGTGGATGTTCTCAAGTTGAATATTAAATTGACATGTCGTGGATTTGAACTCTTGTACTGCTGGGTCCCCGGACATACAGGAATAAAGGGCAATGAGCTAGCGGACATCGCAGCGAAATCTGCTGTTGAAATGTCCGGCCGCCTCATCCCTTTTAAAGATATCCGTTGTGTCATAAAAGAGAAGATCCGAAAGAAATGGCAGCAACTTTGGGACCTTCAACTTCATAACAAGTTGAGAAGGGTGAAGTCTAAAATAGAGCATTGGGATACTACTAGCAATCGCAGGGAGGAAGTTCTTTTGACTCGCCTTAGAATTGGTCACAGTAGAGTGACACATAACTACCTTCTGAAAGCTGAGAACGAGCCTATTTGTGCAACTTGTAATGTTTGTCTTTCAGTTTATCACATTTTAATTGAATGTTCATATTTTAATAATCTTCGTGAGAAGTATTTTAATAGCTGCGACCTGCCTCTCGACCGTTTAATCGGAAGAGAGGTCAATAATAATTTGTTTCACTACCTCAAGGAAACAGGTTTCTATTATTTAATTTGATTTTTGTCCTGAGATTTTATGTTGGAATTTTAATTAATCAGATGTTTTAGGATTTTATATCTATACTGCATATCTCATTATTAAAGTCATAATCAGCATTTTCATCCCATCATTTAAATATCTTTTTACTTGCCTCGATTTTAAAAGTGTGCTGTTGTCTTTATATTTTTTTTCCTTTAGTTTATATGTTAAAAGAGAATCCTGTGTTTGGCGCATATGGCCTATTGAGCTTTGCGCCATAAAACTACTACCACTACCACCACCACTACCAGCGTTTAAGAAAAACAAAAATACAGATGCACCGGGTAAAGAAACCGTGGTAAAGAGAAAAACACCACCTACAAAGGATAGCAGGAGAAATTACACATCAAGGAGAACGCGCACACGGCCACAGAGTCAGGTGCCAGCAAGTCCGCCGTTCCGGAAACTGAAACGCCAACAGGAGGCACAAAAATACGAGGAACAGAAGAAATTCAAGAAGGACTCCAGACCGGAGGACGTCAAGACCAGCCGTCCCAGGGGGAAACGAAAAGGCCAACAACCAGACGATTACTCCGCCAAGAGGCCAGCATGTAGAGGACGCAAAAGAAAAAGCAACGTGGACGACACTCGGAGATCAATAAGGAGAAGATTGACATCCATGAAACCTCTAACTTGGGATCAATTCTGCCAAAAACGAATGACGGAGTTTCAAGCATCGAAAACTCAAAGATAAGTTAAAACCTTCTATAAATTTTTTTTTCTCTTTTGTTCCGAAATGTTATGCATAAGTACGAAGTTCTATGTTTTGACGAAAGTCAATATGTCTCGGTTGAGACTTAGTTTTGTTTTACTTAATTTAGCTAAGGCAAAAGTATTATTTTCTTTAAGTGTAAAAGCTAAAAACAAGAATTTTCTGTTGGTCGAAAGACTAATTCTGTTATGTTAAAGCCAAAATTTGGCCGAAGATAAAAATAACTTCGTATTCTTGTATTAATAAGAATTTTACTTTCAGTGCCGCCAGCTTGGCGAAGAATGAGTAAAGTAAAAATTTATTTTCTCTTATTCATTTTATGGTAAATTGTAAAAAGCATATGGATTAAAAATTTGTAAATGTACGTAAATACTTGAAGGTTATGTAAAAGTAGAATTTAGTCTAGAAGCATAAAATTGTAGATGCTAAAAGTGAATGCTTAAAAGCAATGAAGTCAAAATTTAAGTATTAAACTGTAAAGTCATGCTTTAGAGCGAAAGCCTGCATGTTTAAAGATGAATGAGGGGGAAGTTAGAATGAATGTGTTTTGTAGGGTTCTCCACCTACATTTGAATTTTTAAGACTATTAAAGTAGCTCATTGAGTTGTAGAATGTCGAGTAAGGTGTGTCTATTTGGTCGTTGAATTCTAACAAATCATGGTGGTTAGGGGAAGTGTTGTAAGACTAAAACACGAATATTCCCGTTTGACACCACACACGGTGGAGAGCCAGGGTAAAGTTAAATTAATGCTTGAAAAATTGAATGAATGTGAAGTAAGCAATAACTTAGAAAAACGAATCGTTAAAAACAAAAATTTATTGTGTCAAGAAAGTGTAAATTATAATGTATGTAGAAAGATACTGATACTTATTCCTTCCAGATGCTGGAAGGAAAGACCAAGATTGATTGATGAAGTCCAGGAAAAGTTGCTGTAAGAAGAGAGCTTTGTAACGTTCAACAGAATTTTAGTATACAAATGGTTACATAAGATTTTTTTTTTTTTTTTTTGTGTAAACGAGGTTCTCGCCAATTAGTTCAGAATTAGAGAAACTTACAACAGGTCGTTTATAGGACCTGCTTCCAAGTTTTCCAAATTCTGGCAGCGGCAAATGTAGGGTTTATATTTATTTTAACTAACATTTATTTTAAGTTTAAACTATCTTTCCTGTCAAGCCTTACTTTCCCCTGGAACTGCCAATGCCAGAATATGTAAATTTGAGTAGAACGCGCAAGCATTCAAATTATCAGCGGAATTATTCTGATTTAAATAGAGAGGAAACAAGTTCGGTGTGATATTCTTACTGCACGAGCGCGGAGGTAGTTAGCGAGAATTGAAGAACCCCGCGTTGCGGCCTATGTGCTTGGCGGGAAGTAGTGGTAATCGTTCCAGTGAGCTTCAAGTCTGCTGAATTAGCAGCGGTATTGTAAAACGCGGTGAGTTAGTTATTTTAGAGAGCCTCGTAGTTAGAATCTTGTCTTTACTTTCTTTTCAGGTTATTATTTTTATTTGACTGCCAAGTTGGCACAGTCTGTAAGAGTCAAGAGCACGCAATTGTAATTTATTACGTTGAATAAAAAGGGACTTAAACCCTTCACAAGGCTCTATCTTTTATACAAGTTTTCACAGTCACCTCTTGGTTGCGTGCAAGTTGGAGGCGCGCAACGTTATACCCTAATGCATTAAATAAAGATATTAGCTTCCTCACATATATTAAATAAGATGAGTAGTTTTTCCATTGGTGTATCTACTGTTCTGAGTTGGTCTATGTTGGTTTTGACCAAGGACCAAGGCGTTTGAATCACGAAGTACCTTTGCAATTAAATGCAATAACCTCCACATCATCGTTCAGAGAAATGAATTAAATAAGACAAAAAGCAGTGGCTAAAGTTAACGAAAGAAGCAGATAAGCTAAAAATCAAGAATCGTTGAGAGTCCTCTTGTTTGGACACAGGAGGAGAGAACAAGCCAAAGAATCTCTAAGGAGAAGTAAAGGTTTCCCGAAGCAAATGTGGCTCCGCCAGACTGAAGAGACACTCTGCGTATGTCCCTGAAGCTTATTTTAAAGGGGCAATCCATCCACCCTCCGTACCTTTCTGCGCATGTGCGAAATAGCAGGCAAGAAACCGGCATGTCGTCAGCCATATTAGCAATCTTTTACCACGTTGTTCGAAGAGGTTCATTGAAAGTTTTTTTCAGTTCTTTTCTCTGGTTATTTAAGCTGATCATAAGATGGATGTTTCGCAAGGACGATCACCGGAATTCACCCGATTCTCTTTCTGTGAGGTAAGCTTGCTTTTTTAATTCGAAAACCTATCATAGATTTTAAAAATTGATTTTGTATAGTACATTAACTTTGATTCCCAAGCTCCAAAAATATTTTGTCTCATTGTATCACACAGCAGCTAGATTTTCATTCTTAATATATTAACTTTGCATTTTAGCATATGAATCTCAATTTATATAATTAATCATATGGCAAACAAATACTATAGTTTTTGCAGGCATATTGCTATTTCTTTCCAAATTTTTTTACTGAGTTTTAAGCTTTAAAGTCAACTAATAATAATATTACGACAAAACGAGCGATCAGGAATAAATTTGCCATTTATAATAATGCGGTAACTAATGGCATGTATGATTGCATAAATTAATTTTATTAATAAATTGTATTACGCTTCAGCTTTAAATTTATGCTTTAATTACCAAATAATTTATCTGAGAAAATTTATAAACTTAGTTAATATTAGTGGCCACTGAAGACTATTTTTAATGTAGTATATTGATAGTTATATACAATTTTTCGTATTTTATGATTATTTTTGAAAATTTTATATTCATTATTATAAAAATATAATTTTGATTTCTCTCAATATTTGATGTGGTTTAGTGAATAACAGACTAACTCAATCTATCTTTTACTTAGCAAACAACCCAAATCCTGGTATCGCTGTAGTGTTTGTGGGACATCTCGAAAAACACCAGACAGGAAATTTTTCAGATTTCCTAAGGATCCTATTAGGTAAATCATTTCTAAGTTTAAAAGAAACTAAGCTTTGATAATTAATAATATATATATATCTCAATTTTTGATAGAGAAGCAAATATTTCATGTATTTGGAATAATTTAAATAAATAGCTTGTTTTTTTCCATTAAGTGTTCCTCATCATGGACAAATAGTTCAGTGTTCTTCTGTAAATATTCAAGATAACTGTGCTTGTGATACAGTTGCTCCCAAAAGTGTTCATACACTTTAAGAATTTGTAAAAAATGCGCTGTAGCCCGGAATTGAATTTGATTATAAAGCCCAATATTTTCTCATATCTCGAAGTGATTTTGAATAAAACCAAATTTTTTAAAAATTTTTTCTTCTAATATTTTAGAGGATAATTTTTGTAATTTATGTATTACAAGCTTGAATGCTGCAGGATATCCTACAAAAACTGACAGAAATTTAACTGCAATATTTCATAATAGTGTCTGCAGATTTCTTTAAAGTGCATGAAGATTTTTGTGAGGTAACTTTTTTGTTACTTTTTAATTATTAATTCCCCCCCCCCAAAGTTTTACTGTATTCTTATAATACTTTTATAGAGTTTTGCTAAGATAAATTTATAGATATTAAAAAATTCTCACAGCACTATTTCACTGAAACATAAGTGTACGAACACTTTAGGGAACCACTACATATTAGTGTGAATAAGGAAGGAAACATTTTAAAGATGCACTTTACGAACAATGTGTACTTTTTATTGGTGCCTTATCCTTTTTTAGTCATATTGTTAACAAAACTGTACAAAGAAATGCTAAATTGTTTAACTAGATACTATGACCGGTAACTACAATTTAACACAATATCTGCAAAATTATTGGTTTTCGTACATCAAAATAAAATTAGATGAAATGCAATCGTTTCAGAATTTGTTACTAATGTAAAAGGAATTTTTTAACAAGGTTAAATTTCTAATAACACTGAAAAGAGGTTCTTTTAATTAAAGAAAATAAAATTGTTTTTTTGTTTTCATAGATCAAAATAATAGAGAATTAGTATAAATATGTCAGAAATGTAATAAATCATATTATGTACATGAATTTTTCCTTAAATTATAATTTAATGTTTGTTCTTAAAAAATATATAATCCTTCTCGAGATTGTGTAACTAATGTATAAGGAATGTTTTCAGTTTGCTATTTTTCTACTAACACTGAAAATGGATTTATTGAAATTTAAAATATAAAATTAATGTTTTCATTTTTATAGATCAAAACAATGGGCTCCCGCATGCAGTAATCAAGACTTGTTAAATATATCACCAACTAATTTGTATAAAACTGCACTAATATGTTCGTCACACTCCAAAGATCATGATTACTGTTCACCAAAGATGCGATATTTACATTCCTGTGCAGTGCCGACAAAATTTGAACAAACAGGTATCTACAGTGTTTACTGTTATTATTTCAATATGCTTAACAATAGTGCCATCTAAGAAATAACTCATCAATAATAGTGGATCACCTGTCATGTTATGCTCAAAGAATACTGTGCAACAAAATTGATGTTTGGATCGCCTGTCAAGACTTGTTAAATAAATCACCAACTGATTTGTATAAAACTGCACTAATATGTTCGTCACATTTCAAAGATCACGATTACTGTTCACCAAAGATGCGATATTTACATTCCTGTGCAGTGCCGACAAAATTTTGAACAAACAGGTATCTACATTGTTTATTGTTATTATTTCAATATGCTTAATAATAGCACTATCTAAGAAATAACTCGTCAATAATAGTGGATCACATGTCATGTTATGCTCAAAGAATACTGTGCAACAAAATTGATGGTTTGGATCGCCTGTCATGTTATGCTCAAAGAATGCTGTACAACAAAATTGACGGTTATTAGTCGAAATATTGACTGTTGATTTTTGGCAAAATTAAAATTATGTAAAATCCAAGCATACAGCATTTTTAGAATTATTATATGTATAGTGAAGGTGGAAAATAGGCATTTCTTGCAATTGCTATTTAAAAGAATTAATTTCTAATTTCATAATTTGAAACAATCTTCATCAGGATGAGCTGCAGCAATATTTATTTGATTCAGTGGATTATTTACAAAACTTCTTAATACCTATAGGTTTGATTTTCAAGTTAAGTATTTAATCTTATATTAATAAATGTGAGAAGTATTGAATATTTTATGAACAAAAAGAATGAAATTAGTTATTTTAGTAATTTATGTGCAACTTATGTAAGACTTTTTAAGTGTAATCTTGTATTTGTTAATTTAAGTGAAATACTTTTGGCTTTTGGTTGCAAACTTTGCTCTTTTTTCATAATGGTCATTCCAAATAATTAAAATTTCTCTTTTTTTTTCTTCTTTAAAGTTGAGGTCAGATAATTGTAATGTATTTCAGTGTTTTCAATTTATTTAGGGGTACTTTTAATTGTTTTTAATTATTTTTTTCTGTTTTGGTTAGTTATATGCAAATTTTGCTTGTAAAATTTTAAATATGGAATCATAAAAATTCATTATGTGTTGCATGGTATGTGTTTTCTTCTTTTTTAAGCTTACAGAATTAAATGTACTCATTGGTCAAATAATTCTTTATTAAATAGATTTTTGGCAAAATTAAACTTATGTAAAATCCAAGCCCAAGCATACAGCATTTTTAGAATTATTATATGTATAGTGAAGGTAGAAAGTAGGCATTTTTTGTAATTGCTACTTAAAAGAATTAAGTTCTAATTTCATAATTTGAAATAATCTTCATCAGGATGAGCTGCAAAAATATTTATTTGATTCAGTGGATTATTTACAAAACGGCTTAATACCTATAGGTTTGATTTTCAAGTTAAGTATTTAATCTTATATTAATAAATGTGAGAAGTATTGAATATTTTATGGACCAAGAGAATGAAATTAGTTATTTTAATCATTTTTGTGCAACTTTTATAAGACATTTTAAATGTAATCTTGTATTTGTTAATTTAAGTGAAATGCTTTTGACTCTTTGTTTTCATAATAGTCATTCCAAATAATTAAAATTTCTTGGTAATTTTTTTTATTTTATTTTAATTTTTTTTTTTTTTTTTTTTTTTCTTGAGGTCAGATAATTATAATGAATTCAGTGTTTTCAATTTATTTAGGGGTACCTGTAATTGTTTTTAATTATTTTTTTTGTTTCAGTTAGTTATCATGCAAATTTTGCTCATAAAATTTTAAATATGGAGTTATAAAAATTTATTATGAATTATATGGTATGTGTTTCTTCTTTTTGAAGCTTACAGAATTAAATGTACTCATTGGTCGAATAATTCGGGATTAAATAGATTTTTGCAAAATTAAAATTATGTAAAATCCAAGCTACAGCATTTTTAGAATTATTATATGTATAGTGAAGATGGAAAATAGTCATTTTTGTAATTGCTATTTAAAAAAATCAATTTCTAATTTCATAATTTGAAATAATCTTCATCAGGATGAGCTGCAACAATATTTATTTGATTCAGTGGATTATTTATAAAATTTCTTCCCAGGTTTTAATAACACCTGGAAGGTTTGATTTTCAAGTTCAGTATTTAATCTTGTATTAATAAATGTAAGAAGTATTGAATATTTTATGAAAAAGTAATGAAATCACTTATTTTAATAATTTATGTGAAATTCTTTAAAAGGCCTTTTAAGTGTAATTTTGTATTTGTTAATTTAAGTGAAATGCTTTTGGTTCTTGGCTGCAAAATTTGCTCATTGTTTTCATAATGGTCATTCCAAATAATTGTCTAAAAAATGTCTTGGTATTTGTGAAGATGCTTAAAATTATTTTGCATATGTATATTCTAAAACTTGAGAAATGTCAATAAAAATCATTTTTTTACCTCAAATGTGTTATTCTTTGTTTTAATATTTAATAATATGCTTGATATGAAAAGAAAAATAGCGTTATTTATGTAATTAATTGCAGATTTGTTAGAAATCTAACATCACAGCAGTAGTTAATTTTGTTTTCTATTAATTCTGATGTTAGTTATAAATTAATACTAGATATTATATCAAAAGAATAACAATTCTGTGAGTTTACAGAAAGAAGAGTTAAGGGGTAAAATAAGGAATATAAAAATAATAAAATTTATTTATTTATTCATTTATTTTGCAATTGAATTTTAGGATGTTCTATGCGAAACATCTAGACGATTAAAGATTAGAAGATAAAAGATCAGCTACACAATTTATCTGAAATGTATGAAAATAAAACATTTTGAGGAATTTCAAAGTAAAAAAAATTACTATCTCCTCGGACTGCGCTATTTAAATTCCACCCTGCGCTGCTGTTTCACTGCATAGCAGCCGTGGTTCCTCGATATAGCGGCGCAGAGGCGAAACAAGTTTACATTGCGTCTATGGAAGCTTTCATTCTTTTCCTTACAGATTCTTTGAACAAGCGTTGAACACAATTGAAGGCGATTAGCCCCCCGCAGTGAGTCAACTGCTTGCGCTCGAATACAATGGAGAGGCAACCGGAACGCAAAGTGCGTGGATGGTTGCCATGGAGACGAGTCATCTGATGGAGAGAGGCGCGGTAATCCGGGCCTCGGGAAAGGTAAGACACTGTATTCAAGCTATGAGCTAAGAGCCATGGGGAGGGACGAGGTCATTGACCGAAGAAGGAGAAAGAGTCGAAAAAGCGCGGTTGCGGAGGAAGAGAATTAATGTTAATTGTGGGAAAAACTGGAGTAAGCTTTGAACGGCGAAGAACCGAAGGGTAAATTTGGAGTGCAGGCAGAAATGAAGCTTGTATTGCAGGTTGAATTATAATTAAAATTCTGGAGCAGTTGGATACTTAAAATTACAGCAGTATAAGGCATTTTTAAAGTGAAATTCTATGGAATTATTTTTATTGAATTTATATACCTAATTTTAATTCTGATGAAGTTAAAATACTATTGTATATTGTAGAAGTCTGGCGGAAAAGGTCTTGGCAAGGGCAGGTATAAATATTATAAAGCAGCACGGGGATGTTTACGTGTAAAATGATCCCAGATTAAGTCTGGGGGTAAGAACAATTAAGTATAGTTGGGTTAAGCCCATGAAGTACTGGTAGTTAATCCAGATTAGGTTCCCCGATCAAGCTAGCAAACCCTTTTAGGCCGCCTAAGGGAAGATGTTGTAGGTTCTGTCCATGACAGCCCTAGGTCTTTTAGCAGAACTGGGTTCTGCCGGATTGTAGGCTGGAATGTCATGCAAGACCGGGTTACTAATCTGTTCAATTCTTTGAAAAAAATTTGCCGAAACATGCTTGAAATAAGCATCAAGGGGAGGAATTTTGAGGTCAGAGTGGAGTACTTCATTGCGAACGTACCAGTGAGCATTAGTTAGGATGCGAAGCCTGACGTTTTGGAAAACTTGAATCTTCTTTAGATGAGAATTAGCTGCTGTGGCCCAGATGGGAGCTGCGTATGTCAGGATCGGCATGATGGTGCTTGTGTAGAGTAGTAGCTTGTTCCGGAGAGAGAGGTGGCTGGTTCTGGATATTAATTGCATGAGTTGGGTTCTTGTAGTTTTGGCTTTGCTGATGGTATAGGAAATATGGACGCCCCAGATGAGCTTCGCATCCAAATAAACTCCGAGATATTTATAATAATCCACCCAAGGTACGTTTTCACTGTAGAGCTTGAGTGGTTGGAGTTGGCTGTGAACATTCCTTTTTCTGGAGAAGAAAACGGTGGCGGCACTCTTTGCAACATTAATTTTAATTTTCCAGTCAACGAGCCAGGACTCTAAATCTGACAGGTATTGCTGGAGATGATGCAATGTGTGGTGGAGAGTTGGGTGTTGAGAAATAATGGCAGTGTCGTCTGCATAAAGTGCAAGATCAACAGTGGGTAATTGAGGTATGTCATTAACATACAGGTTGAAAAGGTACGCGCTAATTATTCCTCCCTGAGGTACACCGGCCAGGATAGGGCGGGGGGAAGAGAGAGAATTTTTAACTTTCACACAAAAATGCCTATTACTTAGATAAGAGTGAATTAGTCGCACAAAGTCAGCCGAAAGTCCGAGTCGCATGAGCTTGTAAATAATGCCGATGTGCCAACACCTGTCGAATGCCTTCGCTACGTCTAAATAAACGATTGCAGTCGGCATTCCATTGCGAGCACCCGCATGAATGATTTCCACTACTCTCAGTAGCTGAGCCTGAGTGGAGTGTTTAGCTCGAAATCCGAATTGCTGTGGAATAATGATATTTCGGTTTCGGCAGAAATCTTTCAGGTGTCTAAGCAATATAGTTTCGTAAAGTTTACTTAGTGAAGACAGGAGGCTGATCGGCCTATAATTTTGAGGGACTTTTGGGTCCGAAGCAGGTTTTAGGATGGGTATGACACAAGCATTTTTCCAGCTATTAGGATAATATTTTAGCCTTAGCATAGTATTGAACAAAAATGCTAGGTAAAATATAAATTTATCAGGGAGATTTTTGATCATGCGATTATTGATGTTATCCAGACCGGGTGCCTTTTTGGGGATTAAATCACGTATAACATACGCTAATTTAGTCATTGTTGTTTTTATGGGTTCTCCTGAGTCAGGAGCTGTGGCAAGAAAATTGTCAACCTGTATTTGGACTTCTCGCCCATGCGGAGTGCAGGTATCGAACAGAGGTCCAGTATTAGGTGAAAATTGTTCCTGTAGACTGTCTGCAAGGCGTTCAGCCTTGTCTGTGTCTGTGATTGCCATTCGGTTATTAACCGTGTCCATTAGGGGGGATGTCATTTTTTGGTTTGTGTAGCCGAGCGCTAGCTTCCCAAAGGCTGTTATTTGTAGTCTTTAAGGACTTAAGGTAGGTGTTAAATTTGTCATTTGAATACCTTTTGATGTCAGATTTAATCTCGTTCTGGAGTCTTCGTAGTTGGGTTCTGGTAGTTTCAACTCGGGTTCGTTGCCAATCTCTACGAAGACGATTTTTAATTTTGATTTTGTCCTTAATGTTCGCCGGGAGTTTGGAATAATTTGGTCTAAATTTAGGGAATGAGGCCGCATCAAATGCACTTTTGATTGTGCTGGTGAGTTGCTCAATAGAGTTACCAACTTCTTGATTATTGCTAATTTTGAGGGAGGGTAAATTTTTGAAGTCAAAATATGCCGGAAATTGTCCCAATTCGTGGAGACTAGCGCCGGAGGTGAACCGGGTAGTGGTCACTTGACAATTCCGGAATCACTTGTAACGAATGAGCTAACGGTATATTTTTGAACAGAGCCAAATCAATAATGGATGGAGCACCTATGCCACCAGGAAACTGATAATGCGTAGGTACTCCTGGCGCAATAATTTGGATGTGGGCGCCCTGAGCCCAATTTTTCAGCTTATCGCCATAGTTATTGGCAGTGACGCAATCCCAACTTCTATGGCGGGCGTTAAAATCTCCTGCAATAATCATATTATTTAAGACTCCGCTAAGTTTTTTAAGATCAGGGAGAAAATTTAGTCCCTTTCTTGGAGGCATATAGCAGGACGCTACTGCTATTGGAGGTAAATTTTGAATATAAATTTGAACAATAGTTGCTTCAAGAGCCTCCATATGCGAAGTTGGTATTCTACTGTGTTTGACAGTGCGTTTTATATAAATAGCAGTGCCACCACTAGCGCGAATAGCGTCACTGTTGCTAGCCGCTCTATCATTGCGGTAGCAGTAATAATTAGGAATATTGGCGCTACGTTCCTCGACCAGATAAGTTTCCTGAACAAGGAAGAGGTCCACAGCATGCTCACTGATATAATCCCGTAATTCATGAATTTTTGGAAGAACGCCGTTCGCATTCCAGAAGCCGATGTGTAGATTTTCTCTATTGGGAGCGTTGAATGCAGCGTCTTATGAAGTGAGAGCGCAGTAAACTCTCAAATATGAAAAATGCCCTCTCCGGTCCTGAAGAGGCAGTTCTTAGTTGAGGAAGGGCCTTCCGGAATGCTGCTAGTAACAAATTCCGGTCTATGCCGAACTCTCTGAAGATTTGGAAGACACTCCTTAGAGTATCTGTGCAAGAGTTGTCGTCCGGAACCGCAGGTTGGGCTAGAACCTGGGCTGGTGGCTTCTCCGGCGCAGGAACAGTCACAGGAGCACTGGTGGAAGTTGTCTTTGCTAAGTTACTAGCAGGAACGGACGTTCTTCCGGGATTTGTTCGTTCTTTTGCTACTACGGTAGAGAATAAGGGGGCCGTGCTGCTAAATGGAGTTGGAGCGGGAGCGGGTACAAAATTTTGTTTCCCGGCACCTGGGAATTTCGAAACAGGGTTAGATGAGATCCTCTGTTTCTGATCTTTATTTGCTAGATTTCTCGGGCAGTGATTCCAATTCGCTGCGTGTCCTCCGAAACAGTTGGCACATGTGTTGGGCTCCTCAAATGGCTTGGGGCAGTCCCGGGCAAAGTGAGGTCCGGCACATCGCAGACACCGGGAAGGTGCATACAGCGCTTGAATGAAACCCTGGTATCTTCAGCACTGGGATACTTTTCCTTTCCTTCCACGGTGTTTCTCAACCTGTATGTCAATTCCAAAGAGTTGATTTTCCGCGAAAATGTCGTACACGCTGATTGTTGGGTTGAGCTGTACGAGAAACAGAGGCATTGGGTGCCGGGATTTGTAACGGCGTAATTGCGTTACACTAATTACGCTGTAGCCCATTAGAGAGAGTTCAGATTTAATATCATCTGCCTCAGTTTTCACCGGGAAACCCCGGATAATCACTTTCAGAGGACGGTCTTGTTTTAGATGGAAAGACTTGTATTCCGCGCCCTGATTTCTCAGGACGTGGTCTACAGACCTGTACTCCTCTTCTGAGCTAACAGTGATTCTAAGGTAATGCCCTTTCATACGGCATTGAGCATTAGGTACAGTTCTCTGTACTACTTTGACCAAGAATTTCCAGTCGTTGGGAACGACGAAGAAATGCGGAATATTCTTAGCGGGAGGGGGTGGGGTGGCCCGCTATCGCTCCGCTCCGATTCACGTTCGCTGAGTTCTCCCTCCTCTAGAGAGCATGGAGGTAGGAAGTAACCCCTTTCCTACCTCCATGCTAGAGAGGGGTGGTGGCAGAACTTGTTTCGTCGCTCCGTTCGCTCCAAGATGGAAGCGAGGGAGAAGTGCCTTCTTTTGTGATACCCTTATCGGGCGCTTTATCAAAGTCTTTTACAATTGCTTTTTCTGACTTTCTAGCTATCAGATGTTTCGATGGTATTGCAAAGCCTTCAGAGTCGATAACTTTGGGTTTTTTCTGAGGCGGTTGTTTGACTGCAGATTTAATTTTGGTTGGGGTGATTTTAGGAGTATTGCTGGTTGATTTTTTGGGAGATTTTTGATTATTCTTTTGGTCAAAAACAAGTTTAGCTGGCTTTAAGATTTGCTTTTTGGCAGAACTATTGGTTTGGCTATTATTTTTATCTGAGATTGGTAATTTTTTGACAGATTTTGAGATAACATCCATTTCTTTGTCATTATCATTGGGGTTTTCGCATGCGCGAAACAATTGTTGGAAGCACTCGTCTTCTGTGCTTCGGATAGCAAAAAGGGGGAGATTCAGACGTTTGGCAAGCGTGGTAAGTGAAAACAGTATTACCTGCGACTCGGCCTCCACTTGCTTCATGTCGAAGTTGTCCATAGGTGTTGCTCGCTTGGATCTGGTCAGAGTTGCTTCAAGCTCAGAGAATCTCGATTTCAATGAGTAGAGTTGTTTGATCTGAAGTAACAGATTGTCAACAATCATTTCGTCCTTATTAGAAACAGATTGGAGATTTGCATCAACAGGATCAGTAGGAATAACAGGAGGAGAATCGTTGATATCCGTAGTGTCCATAATAGACGAAACTACGGGGCCGGCCCGTGCGTCCGGCGTCGGCGACTGAGAGGGTGAGGAGCTCATGACGGAACGTGTGCTTCCTTCGAAGGTCTCGCGTCGAATGTTGGTTTTGAGGAGTGTAAAGAATTTAAATATGTTGCTATTACCAAAAATAGTGTTTAGTTCTTTTAATGTGGAAAATATGTCTGTAAAATTGTTGAGACTTGGTGGGGTGTTGCTGTTCTGGTTTCTGGTGTTTTAAATGTTATTGGATGTAGCTTGTGCATAAGTTTTACCTTGTGTAAATGTTGCTGTTTGTGAAGTAGTATTTTTTGGGGTGAAAGTGTAGTTTGGTGAGCTGTTAGTGTTTTTGGGTGTGTTTTGGAGGAATTTCTCGCAACCGCGATAAGATGCTGGATGATTCTTGGAACAATTTGCACAAACTGGGTTTTCTATTTTTCCTTGTGTGGGGCAATCTGAAGTTTTGTGATTTTTAGCACATTTGACGCACTTAGGCATGAAGAAACAATTGTTTGAAGAGTGGTTGAAAAGTTGACAGTTGTGGCATTGTGGTGTAATGTTTTTGTTAATGTATTTTTCAACTGTAATTATGAACATGCCTAGGTGTGTTTCACTGTAGATTTTGTCTATGTTGTCTGTTTGCATGAGTTGTACTTGGAAGAGTGGCATAGGTTGTTTGGTTTTAAATCGTGTTAATTGTACAACTTTGTATATTGTGTAGCCTAAGTTTGTGAGTTCTGAAGAAATTTCTTGTGTATCTGTTGTAATGGGTAAGCCTCTGATAACGACTTTGATTGGTCTTTTGTGTTTGGGTGTAAAGACATAGTGTTCTATGTTGTGTGTTTGTAAATCTAACGTTAATTGTCTGTGATCATCTGTTGTGCATGGGAGTAATTTAATGTATTCACCGCTGATTTTTCCGTAGAAATTAGCTTCTGTGAGAGTGGAGAGTTTTTGATGTATTGGTTGTGAGTGGCGCCATCTTCCGGCTTAACCATGACTGGTGTGGGATTATTGTAATTTGCAAGTCTATCATAGGGTGTTTGTGTGCTATTAATTGTTTGTGGTGGTTGAGTGGTGTTATTACTAGTGTCTGAATGTGTGCTGGACTGAGATAATGCGTTAAAGCTATTTTGAGTAGGAATTGCATTTGTTTGTAGATTTTTGGAAACTTTAGCTGGCTTAAGAGGTTTCTGGAATGCATCTGGGTCTTTTCACTATCTGTATTATCATCTGGTTTGCGTTTTAAATTAGTGCTTGGGTGTGTGGAGCTTGCATGAGATAGAGCAAAATTTAACTTACCCCTCAGCATTTCCAACTTCCTCTTCTTTTTGTCTGTTTCTTTTCTCATAAGATCCGTATGGTAGTCTCGATCAGTGACGGGTCTGCCAGCCGAAAGTTCCTTGCACATCTCTATATTAACATCTAAACGAGCTTCTAGTTGCTGAATTTCCAATCGTATCGCAGCGATTTCTTCATCGGTAAAACATGATCGTTGTCCAGGTCCATTTCAGTGGTCGCCGTATTCGAGGTGTCCGATGCCGGATCCGTGAATTTATCCGGTGGAACTGCTTCGCTTCTAGGAGTCTGCTTAGTACGTGCCATGACGACGCCATCTAGTGGCGTTTTGAGAAAATAGGCGAATACTGAATTTGGAACCTTGTAAACAATTTAAAACTTCCACTCAAACATATATGCAATGTCATGTTGAAACTTTTGTTTTGGTTTGTTTAATTACGTTAAAGCACTCGAGGACTATCTGGTTTAAACACTAAGCAAAATATGCCCATGTTGAGGGCATCAAGGAAGGAGGGCATAGCCAAAAAATCGGTCGCGAAAACTTAGCCGACAACCACTTAGCCGACAAGACACTTAGCCGACATCGGCACTTACCCGACAGGACATTTAGCAGACACGGACACAGCCGACATGACATTACGCCGACAATGAGTCTCGCTCTGACCAATGGTTTTAAATTTCTAATACTTTCACATTTCATTACTACTTGGCTCAACACATCACACTACATTCATTCCCGTATAAAGTCGTTTCGCTCCTCCCACTAATGAAATTTCCTTTCCCTGTCAGGAAGTAGAGTGATTCGCCCTACTCCTCGCAATACTGGAACTAGTATTTTATCTAAAATGCTATTTACACCCTATACAATTACAGGTTAGGCATCGCATATTTATTACAGGTTACTACAATTACAGGCTAGCAGGGGCGTAGCTAGAAGGGGGCAAGCGGAGAATCCAAGGGGCGCCCAACTGATGTTACGACATTTTAGAATTAAATGTTTTCCATCCTTGGCAAGCAGTAAGGGACGCGAAATCTTCAGTTGTCCCTGGGCGCTACGAAAACCATAGCTACGACTCTGCAGGTTAGGCATCGCATATTTATTAATATGGGATAGTACTCCGTCACGGGAATTCGTACCTCGTGGCCTGCGACGAGAAGTAGGTTTGGTTTATGTAATTACGGCAAAGTCAGAGGGCTATCTGCCTAATGGGAGGGATACCTTCGTGAAGGACTTTCTCTGGCTCGTATACATGTTACACATGGGGGAAAAACATCCATGCAGCTTGTCCGTTCGCGGGATTCGAAATTCGGACCGAACTGCCAGTGTTCGGTCGCTGCTGGGCCTAACAGAAATAGAGTGACCGTTTTACTTAATATATAACCAGTCTCTTCCAATAAAATTACCTTTTTAGACTAGAACTTTATAAATGCATTCAGGAAAATGGACACCAAAAATTCCCCTATTACCATATCCCAGGCAGCACGTCTCCAAAAATATACGTATAATTTTGGTGAAATAAGGGTATGGTATTTTTTGCACGTTACTTTTACGAAATTTATACGAATGAAAAAGGCTGAAGTTACTGTTAACTCTTGATCGTTATTTTCCACACGTTATTTTTACGAAAATTATACGAATCCGAATGTACTGATAAAACTACCGCCATGATGGTATATTTTATTCGTCACTTTTACGCATATTATACGAATCCGAATGTTCTGAAAGAAACTACTGCCTTTATGGTGTATTTCATTCGTCACTTTTACGGATATTATACGAAGTCTAAAAAGATTGAAAATGAAGTTTATTAATTCAAAATATTTAGTGTATTTCTGGCATTTCACTTTGTTTTCCTTGTCCACGAACATGAAAAAAGGGGCATTCATATATGAGGCTAAAATTTTTCTATAAATTTTAACATGTGAGCTAAATCTTTACGTGCATTTTTGCAAAAAATTATATTTTCTTAATTCAAACATCTTCAAAATAACTTATTTATTTTCTTATATCAAATTTGTTATTTTTATTCATATCGACACTTATATTAATTTACACAATTTAATTTCTTTTATGAAAATCCTATTACCCATTTAACTGGAATAATTAATTAATTTAACTGTATATTAAATTTGTGTACTTACTGAGTTTGGTACAATACTCTCCTTATTTTATTTAGCAAATGTGGGCAATTGAATTGGAATAAGACTAGCAAATCTTTCATGTCGAGGAATAGAATAATAAATACAGCAGAAGATGCTCGAAAACGTTTAACTTCTTGAACAATAGTTTAATGTAGACCAAAGGATCATTAATTAATCAAAGATATACTAATATTTTTATTTAATAATAATAATAATAACTCTACGAAATTGCAAGCTGAATCCTGATATTTTACATATATTTCAGTTCCTTTAATCTTTGTTATAAAAATCATATGAGGCTAATTTTTTTAAATTTTGTTTAATGTACGGAAAAAATGATATAGCGATTTTAATAATTTTTATATGAGGAAAAAATTAATAAATAATGTAAATAAATAATTATATTATATTTTCTATTTTTCCTGAAACAGTTAAAGACATTCTTAATATGGAAATCTACAGAATAAGTACAAGGGTCCAGTTAAATGAACTCAAAATTTGCATAGTTAATTTTACGCTATAAAAATTAACCGGATTTACGATTATACACTGAGCATGCGCATATACAGACATTTCTATTTTTCGTAGAAAAATTTAATTATTACCTTAATACAGAGATGCTGTGAATATAAATTTATGTAATGCAAAAGTAAGTTTATTTCATATGCTAATTTAGAGGCTTTCTTAATATGTTTCATTATAAAGAAAAAAAAAGCGTTGCAATTCTTGTTCACTGACCAATGGCAAAGCAGACGCTTTCTACTTCCGGTTGTGGCGGGATATTTGTGAAGTCAGCACTCAGCAATGGCGGTCGAAAAGAATGGTAAAGTCGCAAAGAATACTGTTTGTTCGTGGATTGGCGTTTGTGACAGAATCCATCGAAGTTACTAATTATTTGAAGAAAGTAAGTGAATATTTTATATTTTCAGTGTTTAATACTCGTACTTTTTTCACCTATATAAAATTTTATAAATAGCGTCTGTGTAGGAAATGTGATTTTTCTTTTGTGTACGTGCCTAATGATTCATTTTCAGGATTTGGTACTGTTAAATTTTGCACTAGTCTGTTTCTTACTGTTTGTGTCACTCCTTTTTGTATGTGTCTCACCTTTTTATAGTTATATTATTTTTACTCAAACGTTTTAATATTTATCTTAAAGCATACTGTAATTAAGCAGGAAATAGCTTTTAATGGAAAAAGAAAGGCAATATTAACATGACTAATTGTTCAGAAATCTATTATGGAAATGTTATCTACCTTATGCCAAAAAATAAAGCATGTAACTTTCATTTATTTATGAAATTCAAAATTTTTTATTTGCTTAGTGTTTTCCCTAAAAATAATTTAATTTCTTATTTTTGAATTTAGTTTTATAAATTTGCTTTAATATATAATCTTTAACTCAAAGATATTGTGCTATTAAAAAAGGAAACTTTATGCCATAGAAACGCAGGTACTTTGTTCCAAATCTGTGTTAATTTTTTTTTTATATATATATATACTGAATTTTTATGCACTAGTAATTACTGAAATACGTATATCCTTTCATGAATAATAAGTAAGTCCTAAGTCCTTTCATGAATGCATTTCTTTTTTGTTTGTTTGATTTTGTTGTTTTAAAAGATCTGCCATAGTTAAAGAAAGAAAATAAAGTAAGAATGCTTTACTTTCAGTTTTGAATAAATTTATTACTATTTACTGCAGCTTCAAGTTTCTCTAAACATAATTTTCGAAGTCAAAACTTGATAGTTATGTTGATTATTAGACTTGCATGAAAAAATTTATTGAAAATTAGTATTTGATCTAAAATACCTTAAATTATTTGAATTATATTTTACTAAATCATGTATTTTGATATAACTAGATAGTTAAAAAAATTTAAATTGTAAATGTGCAGAAATGCTTATATAAAACCAAGAAATTGTTTATATTTTTGTTGCTTTTTCCCTTGTAAATTAATTATATATATTTATATTACAGTCTGGGGAGTCAGCACCCTGCTGAATTGTAGTAAACGAGATGTCCAATCTACTAGACCATCAAAGATGCAGATTTGGATTTTCTATTTCATAGTTATTGAAATCATAATGGTATGTTTGTTTAAATTAGTACTGTTTATGAATGTGATAAAAATAAATTCTGATAAGATAAGAAATTATTTATTTTCTGTTAATTATGAACTGTAAATAATGTAACCAATTTTCTTCATAGTATATTTACTAAACTTTTTATATATATATATATATATATATATATATATATATATAAAAGGGAGGTAGTCTTATTTATATAATTCTTGCAGAGATACCAAGAAATAAAACATTTCAGGAATTTTCACTCAGTATATCTTGATGTGTAAAATCGTGTTGTTCAATGCCATATTACTTTTTCACAGGAAAGTAATTTTATTGATCTAACATATGCATAAATCAAACTTTTTTAAGAATGATTACAGTTTCTAAGCTAACTTAAAATTTTCAGATTTAGAAAATATATGTTTAATGTAGCATTAGTTTTCCATGGAATAGAAAAGGTTTTCAAAATGTTCAGTTGTTAGAGGGAAATAATATAAATGAGATTGTCCTGATACAGTTTCAGCTGGAAATGAAACTGAATTTTCGGATAGTGAAGATTTCATTTAAGAATTCTGATAAAACTGATTAATGTAAATCCTCTGCATTTAAAAATTCTAATAAAACTGATTAATGTAAATCCTCTGCATTTAAGAATTCTAATAAAACTGATTAATGTAAATCCTCTGCATTTAAGAATTCTAATGAAACTGAATAATGTAAATCCTGTGATTCATGTAGGTATTCTTCTGTTATCAGGAGATTCAGAAATGTGTGTTTATATGCATGCATTTTTAAATTTAGGTGCTCGTGTGTGCATGTGTATATTCTTTATATATGTATGTGTATATGCGCATACATGCATATACACATGCTTACATATCTACAGTGGAACCCCGAGATACGAGTTTAATTCGTTCCAGCATTCAACTGGTATAGCGAATTTCTCGTATCTAGAAACAAGCTTCCCCATTGAAAATAATAGAAATTCAGTTAACCCGTTCCACACCCCAAAAAATATCAACATTTTAATATCAAGTCAATTTTTCCTAATAAATAACACTGGTAAATAATATAACAATAGTTTAACCTTGTTGCCAACATTTTAACTCATTCTCATTAATCCACACCAACAACAGCTTCTCAACATCTAGGAATACTTTTATGGTGCTTGGAAGCAACGATAATTCCTTTGGCTACATCAGGTTTCTTAATTTCTTCCTGCTTCTTCAGAATAGTATAGATTTTCGATGTTGAAAGGCCACAAGTCTTCGCCAATTCCGTCACCATGCTTATGTTTATCTACGATTTCTTTCTTGATATCGACGGCCATGGCCTCCTTATTTTTCTTTGCAGCACTATCTGAGGCAACAATCTTCTTGCGAGGCATCTTGAAATAATTATTTTCACGTTAAATGTCAAAACAATTAACTTGCAAGTGCACAAACGCGTATATAAAAGAACACTGAGTGATCTGACGAGGGGATTCCCCGAGTTGAGCCGGATAGGGAAATGGCGCCACCCATACCAACAGCCTGGCTCATTGCTCATTACTCGAATTAATCTCGTATTTTGCTCATACTTTCCTCGTATCTCGAGGTTTCATTGTACATTTCTGAATCCCGTCCTAATAAGGGAGGAGTACCTTTGCCAGTATTGCAACAGAGCTAGAATGAATTATTGTGTTAAATATGTGCAAATTGCATGCTTAAAGTACTGTTATTTTCTAAAAATATTATGTATGTCTATTTTTTACAAGAAGAAAAAATAGCTAAAAGCTGTTAATTTACTCGGATTTATTAGTCCAAAGGGGCTTTGTCCCTAAAGAACTATTGTTTTTGTTTTGCATTGGTTCACTATAAATATCTGTTTCACTTTTCAAACTGTTCCTACCAAATGTTAGAGTCCTTAGTGTGGGATTAATACTCTCTATCTTAGTGCCTTCTATAACCTATGTTAGGGTTAACCTGTATAACCTACAAGGATTGCCAGTTTAGGAGAGATATCTAGGTAGTCATCATAATACGTACCTTATTTTTTATTATTTTTAAATTAAATTGAAAGTAATAAACTAGTTTTCAAGAATGGAGTTAAACTAGATTTGCATTCAACTCTGGTTTATTGTATTAATGATGTTTTGCTGTAACAAATATGAATTTTTTGTTTTAAGTATAATAATTTAAAATGTTTTTTCTAGAGAATGAAGTACTGCCACTAAGGTAAAGGTGCTAACTTGCAAGGTAATTTTCTATTCTACATTAACTCAATCTTTGTCCTGTTACAGATATATTGGCAGAAATAATGAAAACCTGACATTCAAAAAGAAAAATAATAATGTTGAATGTAGTATATTAGATGGTTAACTGAGGTTTGGCAACTCATTAATAATCTTACACATATTGAGTACGAATAACTTTGACAATTACCGGTATTTTCAATAGTATAAAATTAGGCAAGAAAGCAGTTTTAGCTTAGCACCGATTTTAAATACAACTCTCTTACCAATGTTGGTTTGACGAAGGTAAAATATAATTGAATTTAATAAGTTGGAAATACTGTCTGTCTTTCCATGAGTTAAAAAATAATTTCAAATAAAATTTCTTTTTTTCAGTTTTTCATGTTATTTGTTTAATGTTATTGTAATCTGATTTATCATATTTAGTCACATATTCCATCCCTCTTTGCAATATAGTATATAATTCAAAGGACTTATCAGTTTCAGCAATATTTTTTTTTACCAGTATACATTTTTACCATAATTCTGTTTCTAAATCATATCCTGAAAAATTAAGGAGTAAAGTACACAAAAAAGGAAAATATGCAAGTAAATAATGGCATTTAGTGTTGTTTATGTGTCTAATATTTGTACTAGATTGTAAAAGTTATATAATTCTATTAGCTTTTTTAAATTATTCTTTTTGAAATTCAGGTGCTTCTTTGCACCCAAATGGTTAAAGCCCTAGTGTGACTTTGGTACTTTGATCTAACTTCTGTTCCTAATAAATAATCCAGCTGCATACAGTTTACTCAATTTCTGCCATCAATTCAATTTCTCTTGTGTTAGGTAAACAATATTAGCTTTTTTTAAATATATCTTTTACAACTATTCCATCAGGTAGATTTCTTTCATATTTTGCCTTAATTGAGTCATCCTGCTAATTAAGAATTTATTAAAGTTAATATGTTAAGTTTTTGTGTGTATAATTCATTTTAAGTATGTGCAAGCAAATGCATACAGTAACAGTTACGTAGAATTATGTTTTGGGTATCAAATTCAGAAAATTTGGAGCTGTTTTTAGAAGATTTATTAATGATTTATACTATATTAATATTGGTAAAAAAATTCTGTGGCTTTTATATGAGAGTATATATTTTAAAATAGCTGCATGATATGGTAGAGGTAAAAAGCTTCATGTGGATCATAAATTAATATTATGTGGCAATTTTTCATTTATTTAATAAAGAAAATATTCAAGCCACAATTAAAATTTTTTCACTGGATTATTTGCATACAAAGTTTGCAGGAAATATTTCCTGCAACAGAAGTGACAACTTTTATTTTGCCAAGACAGGAAATTTAGTTAGTGAAAGCAGTAACCCTATTTTGAGATGTTAAACAGGAAGGCAAATTTTTGAATTTAAATTGATTTTTGAAGGAAGACTTAGTCTTACTATCATTCTACGTGGCTCTTAACTTTTTTATGGTATTTATAATTTTATTGTTATTCAGCATTCTGTTTGCTTAGAATGCACATGAATGTAGACTTGAAATATTTTATATTGCAAACTGAGATGCCATTGTTATCATAATTAAAGATTTTTGCTCTGATTTTGGAGGAATTTACTGATAATACTTTTGATTGTGTATTGGTTTCTGGTTTATTGAAATGTGTAAAATAGCCTGTTAATGCATATATGTATATAGTGTTGTGATTAGTTTTCTGCTTACTCTTTATTTAAGAAAACGTTATCTGTAAGAAAGCGAATATTCTTTACTATATGTAGGAGTAAAATTGAAAAGGCTAATGCAATATAATTAATACAAAATTAAGTTTTTTCTCATGTACTTAAATACAAACATAGCCATTAAAGACTTTCTCAACCTTGCAGTTCTAAACAAATCTTAAGTATTTTTCACTTGAAATTATAGGCATTGTGTAAGGTATATAATTGAAGCTTACTGTGTGATAGTGTGAAATTAAATTTTTAATTACTGAAATGTAAATTTTTAAATATGAAATACTCAGTGCATTTTATATGCATCTTTTAATACTTTAACTATATTTAAAAACTGAAAACATCTGAAGTGTGAAATTATTACAAATTCTTCTTTTTCTTGTTTAGGAGCTGTTCTCAAAACATTGGGTGACAAAGAATTCACTTTTACAAAAATCGAGCAGGATATTAAAGACAGCGAACTATAGAACAAATATGGCGAAGCTGCATGAAGTCTATGTTGAATTTTATTATTGAAAAAAATATGTTCTTCAGATTTAATGTTAGTTTTTATTGTTTAACAGTAATTGCAGTTTTTGAATACCTGTAAAATAAACCGAATTCTTAAATTAATTTCATGTGTATTTCTTTTGCAAGTATTACAGTTCATAATACTTCAAACAACTTGAAATTTTATACTTGTTAATTTATGTGGGATATGTTCATAATAATTTTAAATAACTCATTGTCATCATATGAGCATAATCTAAAATGCACAGCGTTTGACAACAAATTAATAAAAAATTAGCCAACTTCTAATTGCTTTCTTTTGTCCAGTTGCCTCTTTTTAAATCATTTAATACCATAAAGCTATTTGATGAAAAAAATAATTGGTATGTCCACATCAACATGCACATTTATAATGATGTTATAGAAAAAGTCACATGAGATAAATATTAAAAAATTCAATATTCCTAAACAAATTAACTTTTTGAAATTTTATCTGGTATATAAGATAAAATAAAGAACATATTTAGGTAATTTTGAATTTACATAATTTTATGAACTTATTTGTGAAATTAACAGTTACCTTGTAAAAGGGAACTTTTTAAAAATACCTCAATAAAGCATTTCTTTTGTAGAGGTGAACTTTTAGTACTGATCTAATATATTTATAAGATTTTAAACTGAAAAAGACAACAATAATAGATTACAATACATTGCAAGATTGACTGATAAATGTAAAATTTTTACATATCATAATTATGTGTGTAATTAAAACAGAAGCTACTTGATTAACTTGCATGCAAATTAATATTTTCTTTAACATGTTTGGGATAAACTGAATTTTAATAAATAAATATGTATATATTTGTGTATTATCTGAAGATATGAATGAAATATTTGTGACATTAAACATTTATCTTCAAGGAAAATAAAGTCAACTTGGTAAACTATTGGAAAAGGTAAGTTTTATACAATTTCCTGGTCTATATTTAACAATTTTAAAATTTAGCACACTCATTCAAGTAATCTAAACGTATGTTTCCTTTTGTGCTACATTCGTTTACTGAATTTGTTAATTAACTATATTGTACTTTAGATAGAAATTAACGTAGATATTCCTTGTATTTTACGGTATAAAAACTTATATATTTGATAATAATTGACCTAAATCTTCCCTATGTTTTCTTTGCATATACGAATGACTTTGGTAAAAATTTAGTCCAATGTCTTCTCCTCTTTACTGTGTAAAGTGCACATTTTTGGTAAAAAATTTGCATAAATCTCCAATTACCTATTTACTGCATTTTTCGTAAAATGTGCTTATTTTAATCTCTTATTTTTTATATAAATCTATGCAAAAATGTTCTGCATATTATGATTAAAAGATAAAATTAATTTAATATCAAATTTTTACATATCCACCTTTTAGGTATGTACAGCAATATGGAATATCTATAACTGGAAAATTTAAATGCAAAAAAATTAATTTCTATTCAAAAATTACATAACACTAAAAGGCTGAAAATCACTTTTAATATTTCATTTAAAAGTGACTACAATATATGCAATAAATTTTGTAAACCTGAGTTCTATGTTTTAAATCAATTAATGCTATCGTTCATTTACATGGCATAAGAAAATGTCCTTCGGAAAAGCAAATAATTTATTTAAAGTGTTATTTAGTAAACAACTGTTTGGTACAGTTGTTTACTAAATTTAAATTTATGAAATGAATTTAGTAAACAAAAATGCAAATGAACGATAGCATTAATTGATTTAAAACACAGAATTGATGTTTACAAAATTTATTGCATATTTTGTAGTCACTTTGAAATGAAATATTAAAAGTAATTTTCAGCCTTTAAGTGTTACGTAATTTTTTAATAGAATTTTTTTTTTTTTTTTTTTTTTTTTTTTGCATTTAAATTTTCCAGTTATATATATTCCATATTGCTTGTACATAACTAAAAGGCAGATATGTAAGAATTTGATATAAAAATTATTTTACCTTTTAATCATAGCATACAGAAAGTTTTTGCATAGATTTATATAAAAAATATGAGATTAAAATAAGTACATTTTATGAAAAATGCAGTGAAAAGGTAATTGGAGATTTATGCAAATTTTTTACCAAAAAATGTGCATTTATACACAGTAAAGTGGAGAATACATCGGATTAAATTTTTACCAGTCATTCGCATATGCAAAGAAAACATAGGGAAGATTTAGGTCAATTACTATCAAATATATACGTTTTTGTACCGTAAAATACGGGGAATATCTACCTTAATTTTTACCTAATATATACGTATACGTTTATATACAGTAAAAAATCGGGGAAATTTACGTAAATGTTTACTAAATATATACGCATACGTGAAGAAAAAAATTGAGATTTACGTATATAGGATAAATATACGTAAATTTTTACTAAAAATATACGTAAATCCCTGAAATTTACGTATATTATACGTAAAAGTAGCGAATGAACAGTAGTCTCTCGCGTAAATATACCTAAATTTTACGTAAAAGTTACGTATAGTATAACGTAAATATTTAGTAATTGCCACTGGACACTTTTTATGATATTTTTACGTTCAACTTGAACGTTTTTTATACGAAAGGCCATTCGTAAATTGCACGTATTTTTCTCGTGCAATTTACGAATGCTATGCTGCCTGTAACTACAACAGAAACGAGAAAGAGAAAAAAAAAAAGTTAATGAAAATTTATACATTTTTAACAGATATTGAGAAAGTTACATTTTATGAGAAAAACATGAAACAATATAACATATTATATTGAAAATTACACATCGCGACTTTCAAAACAGAGTACATAATATTATCTACTTACGTGACTGATCTAATTAAATCTAGCTGTAATAGATGACACCACATTACGGTGAGTTTTCAGGATGTCTCGCTTTGCTCCACCCTGCTTGGTGCTCCTCCTTCTGTAGATTCCTCCGATTTCTCTTCGGAGATTTTTCAACGTCCGGAATTTCATATCAGCAACGTTTTCGATATATGATGAGTGAAAAATGTAGTTTTTGAGAATAGAATTTAGTTATGAATGAAATAAAACCTCAAAGAATATTTTACTTCTAAATTAAACATAATGCACCAGTTTAGTGCTATAAACATCAACCTAAGTATTTTAAGAGAGAGGAGTGGTCAATAAAATGTTACAGAATTTTTATTTCAAGTATAGTGTCATGAACAGCCCATTATAGAGATCAATAATTTATACCTTTGCTTGTCTTGATGCACTTTTTTTAAATTGTTTCTAATAACAAAATAATATATATTTCGAAACTAACCCTTTACCACTATATGTTTCTAGAGAAAGTATAATTCAAGAATAACAATAATTTTTATTGCATTATTTAGATTTCTCATGACAGGGAAAGGAAATTTTATTTGTGGGAGGAGCGAAACGATTTTGTAAGTAAAAGAATGTAACATGATGTATTGAGTAAAATAGTAATGAAACGTAAAGGTATTAGAAATTTGAAAGCATTTGGAAGAGCGAGATTGGAAAATTAATATCGTTAAGTAAACAAGAAAAATTATTAATGATGTGAAAGTGTTCAAAAGAACCCAGTTGATTAAATGAAGAAGCTTTACGGATAATTTTTGAAGATTCCCAAATGTAATTAAGTGACCGCCGTATTTAGCTAAAAATATTCTTTTTCCTTTCGAAATTTAATTCATATTCCCTGACGAGAAATTTCAGCGCTTTTTCAGTTTGACCAATATACACCAAACAGCACGATACATATCAAACAATGCTAAATTAACACAATAAATTAAAAGCACATATGAGATCTATAAGAAATGAAAAATGAATTTTACTCATAGGTGACAAAATAACTTAAATATTGAACTTATGGAGAAGTCGAGTAATTTTGTACTTGATATTAAGTTTAAGTAATTATTGGGTACGTGCCAGTTAAACGTCACTGTCGGCTTAGTATCCTATTGACTAAATGTCTTGACAGTTGAAGTGTCCCATAGCTAAATGTCCTGACGGCTAACTCTCTGTGTCGGCCAAATGTCCTGTCGGCTAAGTGTTCTTGTCGTCTAAATGTCCTGTTCGTGTCGGCTAAGTGTCCTTGTCAGCTAAATGTCTTGTCGGCTAACTGTCCGTGTCGGCTAAATGTCCTGTCGGTTAAGTGTCCCCTCGGCTAAGTGTCACGGATCCCAAAAAAAATGTCTATTGTTGGATTTAGGACGAAATTGTTCAGCTAAACCAAAGTATAGAAAGATGGTTTGGTTGGTTTGTTTCATTATAGCAAAGCACGCAAGTGCTATCTGTCTAAGGCAAGGGATGCCTTCGTGAAGGACTTTCTAAGGTAAACTGGGCCGTATACACGTTACACATAGGGCAAACTACGAAGAACGAGCTACCAGTGTTCAACGATTTTACCGCTTGGCCTCTGGTGGGTCTTTTTTGGGAAATTCTTTAAGGAAAGCAGAAATAAGAAAAAAATTAAAATATTATATATATAAATTAATATTAATATATTAAAATATTATATATTATATATATATATTATATAGTTTAAGAGTTAATTAATTTTAGCAAATCTGCTAAAAATAAGTATAAGTACTTCCAGTGATTTTCTTGCAAGTAAGAATGCATGTAATTAAGCTCATAAATGAATGAAATATCTGTGCGTAAATTGTCCATTAAATAACTATGTATATAAATAGAAAAATTAAATAACTAAAAGTATCAGCTTCATAGATAAGTAGAGCTTGGGGAGTTTTTGACATTTTATTTTAATACTTGTTGAACATATGGTAAGTTAGAAATTTTAAGTTGAATTTATCTGTGGTAATAAGTAATTAACGAGAATAAATAAGTACAAATAAAAATTAAGTACTTTTTTTTCGGATGTAATTTCTTTTTCTATCATAAATTAGTACGAAATAATTTTGCTAAATGGTCACCATAGATTCGGATGTGGAAAAAAAAATAAATAAAAATAAGAGAGAGGGGGGAAAAAAAAGGAGAAAAAAATTGAATCCATCAGCAGCTTTGGGGTAAAGTCACTAAACACGGTTCGGTCAGGGGTTCGAATTCCGGCAAACGGGCTGGCTACGTGGCCGTTTTTATTGTTTTTCCCACGTGTAATGTGTATACGAGCCAGTTTCCCTTAGAAATTCCCACACGAAGGCATTCTTTCCCTTAGGCAAATAGCCCTCGAATGTTTTGCCTTTCTTTAGCGGTGATGCCTGATTTCACTCGGTAGAAGTTCAGTGAAAATTCTCCTCTCAACTTAAAGAAGCAGGTAGGAATAACTGAACACCTTGCAGTTTTCCTCTTTTCCAAGTGATCCATACTCTAATTGTTCCCGAATGTCCGATTGCCTCAGTTTGGTTTACATATTCGGTGATAACCTGAAAAAGTTGGTGAATTAATTGCAACACTTCTTTCCTCCACATAACAGTCTATCCATATTTTCTTAATTTTATCTTAAATGAAATTACTCAGCACTGGCGAATACAACTCATATGAGTTTGATCATGTTTAAAATAAATTATAATATAAAATGAAAATTAAAATGAAAAAAAAAAAAAAAAAACTTTTAGTTTTGCTAAACTATTACCTATCAGTTTTTACATTGCATCCAACTCTTTACCATAATTCATATGGATTTGAGATTGATTAAAAATAAATTGTAATTCAAACTTAAATTGAAAACAAAAATCTTTTACACCGATTTACTTAAAACTAAAACAAAGCAATACCTCGCATAGTCTGGCTAATCACACACACACACACACACACACACAAAAAAAAAAAAAAAAAAAAAAAAAAAAAACTGTAATATGTTCTAAAAAACTTCCAACTGTTAATATAGTTAGTGATAATAATGATAATTGTTTAACTACTGTCCAGCAATAACTGTCAGAATTTAAGAACGAACGGCCTGAGCATTGGTATGTCCTTGTATAAACAATTGGGAACCTTCGGAGGGGGAAGTGAAATATGCATCATATTGTATTATTTTAAAATCTCATTAAAAGGAGTAAATTACATAATGAGAAAAATCGCTTACTTATGCATTAAAATAATCTTGTGTACTAAGGAAAAATATGTAATGATTTTAATGAATCCAGGTGATGCAATTTTGCGAGTCCCGTTAGTAATTAATAAAACTGTAATGAACTTGTGTTTATTGATTTTAAGTCTCTTTGACTATTAATTGATAAGAGAACAAATTTGGAAGAAAAATTAAATACTTTCTTTTATTTAGATTTATTTAGATAAAGGCAAATATTTTACGGTTTGCTGAGCGGCAACATACTTCCTTTATATCACCGAGTTTTCTGATTAAATTTGAAACATAAATATCTTACGCTTTGCGAAGCGGCTATTAAATGTCTGAGTTTTATATAAACATTTCCTTAAGTTCACACATAATATAAAATAAATCAAATCGAAATTCAAACTTCCAGCTTTGAGTTGCATATGTTGTAGTGGAGGACTGCTGTGTTTAAAATTTGGTGGCTCTAGATGCCTTCATCTTTCTACCATGTAATTATATTGTAAAGACAAATATATTGCGTTTTTGTCATTGGCAACACACTTCCTTTATTTCACTGAGTTTTATAATTAAATTTGAAACGCAAACATATCCGTGTGCAAAATTAAGAGAATTTACAAATTATATCTTATTGAACCAAAGGTGCTAATTATGCCGCCGAAGAATTTATGCAGGCATTGAAAGGGGAATATGTAAGCGTACTCGTGCCTTTCTCTAGATCTGGCATTATGCATGGTATATAAATTCACGAGGAGTTTTGGACGATTTATGTGCTCGTACTCCTTTCCGATATTCGCTGTGTTTCTCTCAAGTGTTGGAAAATTTTATAAGGTATCAGGTAAAATGAGTATTCACGAACGTATGGATGACGGAATGGGATGAAGATTTCGCGGTGCACTGGAAACAGGCCAATCACAAGCGCAGGTGGCTACAGAGCTCGATGTAACGCCTAATGTCATTTGCAGTTTCTGGAAAGTGCCTCAGGACACTTCATTCATTGGAGACCTGGAGAAGATCCACAATGAAAATGAGGATCGCTATGTCGCCCTTTCAGCGCGGCGACATAGGACTGCTCAAGCATCGAGCATCAATAGAGTACCGAACGGATACAGCATAGACCTACAGATCCGCAGATCGTCAGTTCGATATTCAGTGGGTAACGACTTTTCGAAGTACTGGTCTTCTCCAAGATCTTCAGCAGATTCTTCACTTCCCCAAGCCATGTTTTTGGGTCCTTTTGTTTCTTTTGAATGCTGATATCCCATCTTGGGATCTACTCATGTAAACCTCTCACCATGCCCATTGTGGAAACATCTCAGGTTGCAGGGAAGTACTGCTGTCGCAGTAGAAACCCTGCATAATCACGTTCGTATCAAAGTATCATAGAATTGCTACAACTTCACAGCTCTCATGTGAGTTGTATACTGCCACTGAAACTCCAGTTTCACGGTCTACGGTTGCCCTAAAGCTTCACGAAATAGGGTTGTATGCCAGAAGACCCGCTATTTGCGTCCCGTTTACTGCATCACACAAGAGAGCGCTTTTAGCATGGTGCAGACAACATGCTCCTTGCACCATTTTCAGGGGAGCACCATGCGTTTTACAGATGAGTCGAGATTCAGCCTAGTCAATGATTCTCGGCGTATCTTTATCTGGTGAGAGCCTAAACACGATATCATTCCCCCTCATCAGCCAAAAGGATCATTACGGTGGTAGAAGTGTAATGGTTTGGATAGGCATTACGTTGAATTGCCACACACCATTGCATGTGTTTGAGAAGGCTTGCTTGACTGTTTTGAGATATAGAGAGGAGATCTTAGAGCAGTATGTTCAACTTTCAGAGGCGTGGTTGGTCTTGGGTTGCTGTTAATACGTTAATAACGTAAGTACCAAATTTTCCTAAAAATTTGTATAAAATTGCGTCTATTTCAAAAATTTATGAAAATGTTCCTAAAAATTTACTTATTTTCATGATCTGATATCACATTTTGACTAAATAAATATATATTTAATCAATATTCTACTTTTTTTTTTTTTTTTTTTTCTTTTTAACTGGTCTGAACGTAGGCAGATACCTTAATAGTAGGGATTACCAGATGTCACAGTAATCAAATGCAAATTCTTGAAATTATGTCTCTCGGAATTTTCTCTAATTCTATTGTTCCTCAGGAATTTTACAAGGCTTTAAAAATTACTTAGATATAATGATATTTTAATCTTACTTTTAAGGTAACTATGAGAGCCATCATTTTGTCATTTATACTAGCTAGGGCTTAAATTCTAAAATTAGAAGTGCTGGGACACGATAGCATCATGAAACATCACCAGGCCTAAAGCATTATATGCCACCATGAACGATTTACCAATCAACATCACGGAAATCGCACACGTGACCTGCACCACTGACTTACGTCAGTAAATTGATATAGAATGTCACTATTGGAAAAAACATCTCGAATTAATTGTAATTCAAGAATCCATTTACTACTCACATGCATCCTTATGAGACATACATCAACACATTTCTAAAGTCTTTAATGGATAATTCAACAGGTCAAGTAATGTACTTTTATTAGTACGAAACTTGAAGATTAAAGTTGTGACCTGACCTGACCTGAAACATCACCAGACCTATAGCATTATATACCACCATGAAGGATTAACAGAATAAAATAAACAAAAAAAATCTGAGAGCTTTTTCTGTGTTATTTTTATTTATTAAATATCATGCTCTTCGCATTTAAACCATAAAATTCAATTCAAAAGTAATATCACAAAATAATTTTAAAATGGGCATATCTTTAAGAATGTTTTCTTTCTTTTTTTTCCCCCTTCCTGTACAGTGTTGCCATTGCTCGGTTTGAAATCGTTGAGTTTGTTAATCAAAGGGCTTTCAGATGCCCATATTCAGTGCATGATTACGTTATTCAAAATTGGATAGCGTTGTTTTATCACAATGCGAGACACAAGATTCTTCATTATTTAATTTCTTTAAATATAACGCAAGGTGATAATATTTGGTGGCGTCAATTTGAAAAGTTAAACGGACATTTAAAGTTTTCGAATCAAAATACCAAACTGAAATTAATAGTCCTTCTGAACTGACGCCCTTTGGACTAATAATAAAATTAAATAGAATAGAAACACAAAGAAACAAATAAAAAATTCATAGATTAAGTTAATGACATATCGTTAAATAATAAATTAAATCATCGAAGCTCGTCTAATTTGGGTCTTTGCTAAGTGCAAGTTACGATGTCATTAGAAGATGACTCGCTGGTTTTAAATGCATACAAACAATCGAGTAATATTTTTCATTTCGAAAAATGTTAAGTTACTTACAAATTGGAGTGCTTCTGCGCATAGTGTCTAAATCGAAAGAAATTTGTATGGGACTAAACAGGATAGAAGTAACACTTTCAACTAGCCCAAGCTAAACCTTGAAATACATTTACTTTAAAGATTCTAAAGAAAGTCTTTCAAGACATGTCATGCCAAAATAACAGTTTCTGCTTCCATTCAGACATCACACGTAAGATTTTTAAATTTCTGTGCTTGTAGTATTTTTGGAAGAGGTATAATAAGTTTATTAACTTTAGCAATTCTCTGAAATGAAATATTTTTACTTCCTGTTAACATAAATTTTAACTTGGATGGACAAAAAATGTGGAACGCTTCACGATTTTGCGTGTCATCCTTGCGCAGGGGCCATGCTAATCTTCTCTGTATCGTTCCAATTTTAGTATATGTACTGCCGAAGCAAGTACAACTGCATTGAGTTTCTTTTAGATATATATACAATCTTATATTAGGAAAACTAACATACCGGTGGGCACTTTATTTCATGAATCGTATTTTTTATGTAATTTTCGTGTATTATAATGCTTTTCATAGGTAAGTTACAACATTTAAAGCTTTTTGAATAACACTGAGATTATGCTTTTAACTGAAATTAATTTTTTGCATTTTTACCTGACGTTGTGTTTGAAAACAATTTTTTTTTGGGGGGGGCAAGATTGAAAGAAGATTCATGTGCATTATGTTTTGATATCTTTCGAAGACAAACTGAATGCTTATTAATAAGTGATCGTTATTGTTAATAATTAAATTTCCTTTCATATTTAATATTTAAATTTATTGCGACAAAGTCCGTTTACATTATTAAATAATAAATGTCTTCACTTTCCTTGCATGTATTTTCTTCTGTATTAAGATACATAAGACGTACAGTAAAACTACTAGCTTCCATTTGATGCAAAAAATGCTTCTTTAACCCAATATTTCTAAAAAAAATATAAATTTCTAAATAGAAATTCAGATTTTTAAGTAGAAATAATTTAGAGATTTCTAAATAGAAATTCAGTGGCTAATAATTGTTCATCCTACCGATAGATGGCGCAAGCGGGCTTGGTCTTTATTAACTTTTGTGTTTGCTTATTATACTCAGCTGAGAATAAGTTGGCCTTGGTTTATTTTATCTGATCACAATTTTATATATTAATTAAATATATACTTTGTTTCTACCCCACGCTTACAACAAGAATTACCGGGCTGTTTCTTAGCAAGGCCAACTTATACTCAAGGTGAAAATATTCTTTTGTGTTTTCGGTGGCCTCCGTTAAATTTCTACTGACCGCAAGAGGGCGCTACTATTCCGCTACGCTTTGCGACGTTACAATGAGCAGAATGATACTCGAGACAAATAATTATCTTCTTACATGTAAAATTTAAAAACGATTAATCTGTACTAGTCAGAAATTATACATTTCTTTTTAACAAAAATATTTTTATTTAGAAAGAAAGCATGAAATTTCCAAGTTATCCTTTTTTTTTTTTTTTTTTTTTTTTTTTTCATATGTGTACAAGAATTGATTCTGATTTTAATTTCTGCTTGTGTCTAGAGTTATCTATTCCAATTTAAGGGTGATTTAAAGCATATGTTTTACTTTTAAATTACGAATTACTTTTATAATATTAGTAAATTACTTTTAAATTACTTTTAGCAGGTAGCTTCAGAACATAAACTAATTCAGTGCAAAATTTTCATCGTATTAATATAAGTTGTCCTGGGCAACAAAATAATTTAGAGCCACTATTAAGTACGTTATTAAGAAATTAATAAATGATGAACCAAAATTTGTTAGTACATAAGAGAAGAAGTATTTATAAAAGAGATTTGGTTTTAGGTACTGAAGATTATTTCATTAATATACAATACTTTTTTAGGAAATATTAAAAATAAAATTTTAAATAATGCAGATTTAGAGCTCTGAAGAGTAAACGCAACACTACAGATATTCAAAATAACACCAAATATTTCAATATCACCGACAGCATATAATAATGATTAACATGGCATTAATCACAATGAATCTTATATAAAATTTTAAGCCTGTTAGTGATGAATACCAAGTATTTCAATATCACCTACGGCATATAATAATAACATGTATGACATTAATTCACAGTGAATCATCTACTCCCTCTGTCCCAAATTAGTTGCTACATTCGAGTACTGATTATTTATACTGAAGATTTGAGTTTGTTTGCACATTTTCCAGAAATTTCAGGCGCTACGTTATCAATCAAGAACAACTTTAGTACAATGCATTCCGTCCTTAAATCAGTACCAAAGTAGTTTCAAAAATACAGCTTTCGCACACCCTCAAGCCACGCCCCTTTTTGTAAGGATTTTTCCATCAGTAATCGCTTAAAATCTTCAGGCTAATTAAGTGTAAATTCAATGATCTGTCTTGTCTATAGGATCCAGTTCGCCTTAGAAATTCCTCTCAGTTTAGGCAGACAGCCCTGGATCACATAAACACGATCTTTCTGAAATAGGGGCGGTATAGTCCTTGCAAAATGGGGCGTGTCTTAAGAGCGTATGAACGGTTTAAATTTGCGTCGATTAAATTGTCCCAAAATGATGTCTTATCGCTCATCACGTGACATTGGTCACACCCCCTGCATCTGCTATCCTGTCTCCACGAGAACTACGTTCGGCATTTCCTTACCTGCAGCGCTCCTAGAAGCACCAAAGTTCGATAGCCGGAACACAACCTGCGATTTCGCAGGTTAATCGCGGCAAATAAAGCAAGTTGGAGTTGGAGTTGTCCCAAAATAAGTGCTACATTTGTGGAATGTAAAAACTGATAATGAAAACCTAGTAACGCAGCGTTACAGTCCTTGTAGTACACATTATAATTTTACTGATGTCCATCTACTAAACTGCATCGAAAGTTATTTATGACTCCACCTACTTGAAATGTAGCACCTAATTTGGGACAAAACTTTGGACCTAAGTGTAGCAACTAGTTTGGGAGGGAGGGAATATAAAATTTTGAGACTGCTAGTGTTGAATACCAAGTATTTCAATATCATTGACAGCATATTTTAAAAATAAAGCCATATTCCCTAAAACAAAAAGTCTTAGCTCTATTAATTACATATATGGATTAATAGAGGATATATGGATTAACGGATTCGACATGAATCTTTATTACTTCAAATGTTACCACAAAACACTCGACCAGGAAGACATAAATTCATACACAGCATACTGATACATCACACTAATAACAATGAGATATGCGCTTTAAATTTTTGAAGCTAGTACAGACAGCATTCAAATGTTTCTGGATCAAACATAACAAATACGAGATCTAAAAATTAATAAATTTCGTAAAAAAGCTAACGCAATTAACATCGTATATAAAATATATACGTGAATTCATTCTTAAATTTTAATTGCATTAAATTCATATATATATATATATATATATATAATAGTAGTAGGTAGAAACATTGCAGCGATCTTGCTAAAAAGTTACCAGGAGCTGTAGCTCCACGAAATATTTTAACGCAGTAATACAAAAATAAAAACTAAGAAGAAATTTGTCTGGAGAAACTGGAAAAAAACTGTAATCACGCGAAAAAACAGCCAAAATTAATGCTGGAAGACTTGCTAATGCACGAAAAAATTAATCTGACCGTTGTGATATGTGAAAAGTTAACTCACATGAAAAATAGAGCGACGGTAAAAAATATATAAGGAAAGTACAAATAAAAACATAGATTGAAAAAATGCCAATACATAAAAATAAAAATAAAAATTTAAATGAAGATACAAATTGCAACAATACCAATATACAATAATTAAATAGCGGAAAATGGTAAATTAACCCACTCGTACTCTCAATTGGCTTTTCAAGGGAAAAAAACTGATTGTCGAACTAGGTTAAATACCATTACGCGTTTCGCTGAAACAGACCATTGAAGCTCTTGTTTAATGCGAAAAAATTTTTATAAAAGAACATTAGTATTCCCGAATATATCTTTTTTGGAATAAATCCTTTTTTGGAGCTTCACTGCTCTGTTCCTTTTTCCCGACGCGTCCGCTAAAATACACATTAGGGTGTCAAAAGCAATTGCAACTCCGAGCAACGTAAAATTAAAATCAAAATCAAAATAGAATAAAATAAATAGCGGTCTGCTATTAGTCAAATATTACAACAACGTACGGGCTAATCCTTTAAACCTTAAAGAAGATGGAACTTTTATAAAGAGAATGTTGCTGTAAACAAATAAAAATGTAATTAAATTTGTAAGAAAACAAACGTCGCACGGTCTTATTAGGACCAAAAAAACATAGACAATAGAAACGAAAAAACTGACCTGAGAGTTTCCGTCCTTTGCATCCAAAAATTTTTAGGAAAAGGGTGCAAAAACCCCTCCGTGCCCAAACCAACCTTCCTTATCGTCTACTGACGTCGTTGGGCGAAACAATAAAATCTGTAGAAGCCAATGGGCTGAGATTGTAGGTTGGCGGGAATTCTTGTCCCCCCTTTTTTTTACAGAGGGTGTGACAGATGAGAAAAGACACAGAAAGAACTCAAAATGGCGTCAGTCAAGTTGTTAGAAGAACAAAACTGTTAAAAATAAGTGAAAATGGCTAATTCAGCTAAAATTACTTATTTTTGGCCACAAAAGAAAGAGTAAATTGGAAAAACGTCATTTGTTAATAAAGTCGTCATCCTTCAAGCTAGAGGGCGGTCAAGCTACTATGAAAAATGAAAAGGCCCGATTTGTTAATAAAAGGGGTGAAAAGGGAATTTCCCCGCTTAGTTCGCAGTTTAAAGAAAAATAATAATAATGAAAAATAGTCCAATCAAATGCCGAGCTCCTTCTGTCGACCTTCGCCGAGCCGTTACGTAATCGTCTGTCTGCAGCAGCCGTCTTCAACAACTTATTTAGCCAAGGATCTAGGATCGTATCTTTTCTTCGGCTCAGGCAAACTCGATGAGTTTATCGCAAAGAGGGTCCCCGCGTTACGACGCTATCCCGGCATAAGAGGTGTGCGATTTTCGAGTCTTTGAACATCGAACAATCGAACAGTTGGATAGAAAATTCGAAAGCACAATGAGTTCGTAACAAGAACCGATGATTAAGTCCAGAAGAAACACCAGTAGCTGATATGCCTTAGACGGAGATAAGTGTGCAATGGCATAAGTGAAAAGAAATTGCCTATCGCTAATCTGAATTGGAGTCTATGTGACCACTCAGCATAAGTACAAATATACAAACATAAATACATAACATTTCCATAATTAAAAAATACATTATAAGAGAAAAATACATAAAAACATAAAGAGAGATATATGTACACTATATACAGACATTTAAGCAGGCGGCGAGTCAAATCAAAACACTTAGTAAGGGAGAGTGTTTAATTAAGTAAATTTTAAAGGTTGCATTAATTTAGGTATCTTAGAACCGCAAGCGGCCGTTTGCTGTTAACATCAAGTGTATAATCATATTGAGGCACAGGTATGGAACTATTATTGACATTTGGAATATTATAGAAGAATTTGTCAGCAAGGAGTGCGAAATAATTTGAGATAGTTGGAATTTCCAACTCCTCATGTATGGCCGTATTTCTGATGAACCAAGGGCTTCTGGTAAGTTGTCTAAGCGTTACATTCTGCAAGACTTGCAGTTTGTTGATATTTGTGCGGCTGGTATATCCCCAAACAGGGCAGGCATAAGAAAGTATGGGACGCAAAAGGGTTTTGTAAATGAGCAACTTATTATCAATAGAGAAAACGGAGTTCCGGCTAATTAAAGGGCTAAGTGTTCGTTTACGAGCACGGAACTTGGCAATAAGCTGTGTAATGTGTGGGGTCCAAGTGAGTCGCCTATCTAAGGTAATGCCTAGGTATCGGGCCTGCCTAGTCCACTGCAGAGGGGTGTTGTACATCCAGATCGAGTCTTCCGAGTCTATTGTGACTGTTTTTGTGAACCAGATCGCCTCCGACTTGTCCACGTTGATCTTGAATTTCCAGGCAGTGAGCCAGGACTCGAGTGTATGGATGTGTGCTTGGAGTGCTTGTATAACTGGACCAGGAGATGCATTTTTCGAGAGGATTGCCGTGTCGTCGGCGTACATAGCCAGGGTGTGTGTGGTGATTGTGGGATATCGTTCGTGTAGATATTATAGTAGATGTGCTCAAGGAGGCTCCCTTGCGGGACCCCAGCCCTGATAGCCCGTGGGGTTGAGTATGTGTTGTTTACACGAACGATAAAGTGTCTATCCTTAAGATAGGAGTATGTGATGGCTGTAATGTAGTCTGGGAAACCCAGAGAGATAATTTTGTGCATGAGGCCCACTAGCCAAACACGATCAAAGGCTTTAGCTACATCAAGGAAGATGGCACCTGTAGTCTGCCGCTCCTGCAGTCCTTGCGAGATGTATTCCGTCACCCGGTACAGCTGGTGGACAGAAGAGTGTTTCTTCCTGAAACCATGTTGTTGTGGGATGATGAGGTTATTCTGATCCATGTATCCATGGAGTCTCTTCAGGAGGATGTGCTCCGCCACCTTGCTGAGCGAGGACAGAAGACTAATTGGTCGGTAGGAGGCTGGTTCTGCAGGAGGCTTTCCAGGCTTGAGTATGGGTATAATAATGGCTGTCTTCCAGGGCGTTGGAAAATGGCCCAGTCTAAGCATGTCGTTAATGATAGCAACCAGTTTCAGTAGCATGAGAGTCCCCATACACTTGATCATCTTGTTTGATATTTTGTCAATGCCTGGGCTTTTCTTGACCAGAAGTTTTTCGATGTAGCCGTAGACCTCTGAGGGTTTGACAGGAGTAATGTTGTTCGTGTGTGGTTTTGAGAGGAATTCTGTTAGTGTGGTGTTAACAAGGTGTTCTGTTTGAGGGTGAGAAATGTTGTTTGTGCCAAATTGAGAAGCATAGTGATCAGCTAGTGACTCAGCTTTCTCAATTTCTGTGAGGACAATATTCTGTTGGCCGTTTAAGGGCGGAATATTGGTGTATCTTTTCTTCTGACATTAACTTCTAAGAGTTCTAACCAGTAGTTAAACATTTTACCAAAGTCCCTTAGCAATCATAATAAAATGAGAGGTGCACACCCGAAGGCGAGACTCAGTAAATAATAATTTTTAAATGCAATTAAATGGCATGTCATTAGCAGTGGTCGGTGCAAAATATGTCCTAAGTTTCATAAAATTGCTGAATAAAACGTAAAATAAGACTGCAGAAGTTCAAAAAGGCGAATTTGAAGAGATAATAATGTCCTTATTCTTCAGAAACACAATTCGGGTACAGTGCAATTAATTAATCATGCAAGAAAATTTATTTCTCCGAGTAAACACCACGTGATGCGAGATGGCCAGTAGTGAGTGAAGGAGTCATAAGACCGCGAACTAAAATTTTTCACTGTAAGCAAAGTCTTTGTTATAAAACACTATACAGTACTAAATAAATTCTTGGTTAAATAGAAATAATAAGTAAAATAAGTAATATAAGTTGCAATCAAAGTCCATAAGCTTTGTCAGAGCATAGTCCAAAACATAAGCAAAACTTGTTAAATGAAGAGTATTAAAATACGTGAAATAAGTAGAATAAAATATATATACTGTACACTACCACTATAATGCATTATGATGGATAGTTCGCGGTCTTTTTACTACATGTTCCTCTGTGGGATCATAGTTTGTGAGTTCTTTAATAGCCGGGTACTGCGAGTTTTTCATTTTTTCAAAGAAGTTGTATGCAGTAGTTGGTATTTGATCGTGAATCGGCAGAATCTTTAAACCCTTATGAATTTGCGCGTTACGCACAAATCAAGGTGCTTTGGTAATCCTTATTCTGTAAGACGTTTATTTTCTGGCGTTCAGTTTTTCCAGCAGTCGCCCATGCAGGAACTGCATAAAGTAGAATTGGTCTGATGAGGGTGATGTAAAGTTTCCTCTTGATGTTTAGATTTAATTTAGATTTCCTTCCAAGCAGGGAGTAAAGAGACATGAATGTTGCATTAGCCTTATTGATGGTATACTGGATATGATCCTTGAAATTTTAAGTTTTGTCGACGACGAAGATCGTATGCTTTGTTATAGTGTCAGAGCGCGAAGCGCTCTTTTACTATGTGTCATATTATAAATATCAGGAGTTAGAGTTCGTTGATAAGCTGTCCGAGACTGGTGGTTGAGTATAGAATTGAGGTGAGCCGTTCTTCAATCGGCGAGGCGGTGGTGGCGGGGCCACACTATTTAGCAGTGAAGTGAAAGGTAATGTAGTGTATTTGTTGAGTGGAAGCTGTAGTGACGGTGTCTGTATTAATGCCTGCGTTATGGGGCAAGTATGTGTGCTGGGTACCTGTGTTTTTCAACAGGGATTGGAGTATATCGTAGGTTTGATATTTCTGGATTATGATGAAATTGGATTGATTGAAAGAAGTTGGTGGAGAGTATGCGTATATATTCTGCTATGGTATTGATTTTGAGATCAGTGTGAATGGTGTTATTTGGGATAAACCAAGGTGCATTTACAATTTCACGAAGCATTTTGTTTTGAAGAATTTGTAGTTTTTTTATGTGCATTTTTGCCGCTTGTCCCCATATAGGGCAGGCATAGAGAAGAGCAGGTCTGAGTATCATTTTGTAAAGTATGACTTTGTTGGATATGGAAAGTACACTGTGTCTGCCTAAGAGTGGCCGCATAGTGGCCGCTGTCATTTTAAATTTTTCTGTGACAGCATTGAAGTGTTGCCTAAAGGTGAGTTTGCTGTCCAGAGTGATCCCTAGGTATTTCGCCTCGGAGAAACATTCTATATCGTCATCAAAAATTTGAGGTGGTGCTGGGGTGTAATTGGAGGTACCTTTACGAAAGATGATTGCTTTTGATTTGTTAGTGTTGATTGCTATTCTCCAAAGTGTGAACCAGTGCTCGAGTGCTATGAGGTAATGCTGTAATTGAAGTCGAATGTGATTTGCATGTATTGCCTTCGTGAGTATAGGAAAAATGACAGTTCTGGACCGGGAGCACAGGGAGCGGGAGTTGAGGGAGATCCCGAGAAGGAAGGTTGAGCCGTGAAAGGGAGGCTTATCTGAAAATGGAGACAGGGAGCCTTATTAGGAAGTGGATGCGAGTAGAGTAGTTGCTACGTCACAGAAAAAGGACGTGTGCTTAGATTATTTTCTTTTTTTTCTTTTCTTTTTTTTTTTAATTTGGTGATTTAGGTATTTAGTAGTTATATGATAATTTCGAACTTGCTTATTTATATTGAGTTTTTAAAAACGTATATCAAGTAGGTGTTTTAAGTGACTGATACAGATATTAGCATATAAAATGTTTCCTTCACAGTATAACCTCTTCCGAAGGTAATTATTTTCTTACTTTTATTTATCCTATGACTGAATATCTGCAAAACTGCTACATGTCATCACAATTTAATAAGAGATTATATTTTACTGATTTATCGGAGGTGATTTCCCTTCGTTAATAAATTTTTAGCCTTTGTGTTTTTTCGTATTCCAACTGTTTTACTACGTACAGTGTCTCACAAAAGTGATGGGACACTTGTGCTTTACAAAAGGAAACTGTAATAAAATAAATTAAAAAACATGTAAAAATTTTTTGTGGGTGTGTTTCATACTTAAATTTAGTAACAATTATTACATAACATACATTTTCTCAAAATATTAAAATAATAATTTAATAAAAATACAATTGTTTAGAACGGAGCAAAAAATGGCTCACATAAGTGATGGGACACCATTAGATACTACAACGTACTACAATAAAATATTTTTTTTTGGTTTTTATTTTTACTCAAAAGCAATTAGCAATAATTTATAAAATCGTCTGCAGTCTTTCTCTCCAGTTTGTTTTGGAATTTTTGTGTTTTTTAGCTCTGTGCAGCCATGAATGCTAAACGAAAAGAAACTTTGCCTGAAATTCGAAAATTAGTTATTAATTTGCATATTGAACATGAAAAATCTATTAGAGAAACTGCTGAAACAGTTAATATGAGTCATTCAACAGTTTTCAATATCATTAAACGATATAAAAAGAATCATATGATTCAGAATAAAAGAAGACCTGGCCGACCATCAAAGCTATCCAATGGAATAAAGCGAATTATTATTCAAAATATTTAAAAAAATCCAAGAATGAGTGCTCCTAAAGTTGCTGCTGATTTACAAGCATTATATGGAGTAATTGTTAATCCTGAGACTATTAGAAGAGTAATTCGATCTGTTGGATATCACGGTAGAGCAGCCAGGAAAAAATTCTTTGTAAGTGAAAAGAATAGAAAACTCAGACTGGCTTTCGCAAAATCCGACATAAATAAGAAGTCTGATTACTGGAATGAAATTATATTTGCTGATGAGAGTAAATTTAATATATTTGGTTCTGACGGTAGAATCTTGGTGTAGAGAAAACCCAGGAAAGAATTTCGCAAACAGAACTTGCTGCCAACAGTAAAACATGGTGGAGGAGGAGTTATGGTATGGGGGTGTATGTCGTCCGCTGGAGTTGGTAATCTTGTTTTTATTGACAGTATAATGGATCAGGACAAGTATATTGATATTTTAAATCAAAATTTGAAATCTTCAGCACGAAAATTGACCCTTCATAACGATTTTAAATTCTACCAGGACAATGACCCCAAGCACACTGCTTTGAACGTTAGACTCTGGCTGCTGTATAACTGTCCTGAAATAATAAAAACACCACCACAATCTCCAGACTTAAACCCCATAGAGAATATTTGGCAAGAATTGGAATCAAGAATTAGCAAACACACCATTTCTTCAAAACAACAATTAAAATCATTGCTTCAAGAAAAATGGGGTAAAATCACTCCAGAAATCACGAAAAAATTAGTCAAATCCATCCCAAGAAGATTAAATCACGTTTTAAAAGTAAAAGGAAATCCAACAAAATATTAAAACATTTTAAGAAGTAAAATTTTTGGATAAATATTTGATGGAAAAGTAAGTGTCTCATCACTTTGCAATGTTGCGCGCTTCCAACCTGCACGCAACAATAGTGGTGACTGCTAAGAACTGGAAAGTAGACAAAGTCTTGAGAAGGGTTTAAATCCCTTTTTATTCAACTTTAGAAATTACAAATGCGTGCTCTTGACGCTCACAAACTACGCCGACCTGGCGGTAAAATAAAAATAAGAAACTAAAAAGAGAATAATAACAAGTGACTAACTACGAGGCTCTCTACACGTAACTTAACCTAACCGCTTTCTGATATACCGCTGACAATTCAGCAAACTTCTGAATATTACGTTGAAAGATTCAACAATCTGTCGAGGCAAGCACACAGGCCGAAACGCGTGGTTCTTCAATTTCTAACTAGCCACCTCCACGCTCGTGAAGCAAGAAAGCACACTTTCGAACTCGTTTCCCTTCTATTTAACTCAGAATACTTCCGCTGACAATTTGAATTCTTGCGCGTTCTACTAAAATTTACATACTCTGGCATTGGCAATTCCAGGGTAAAGTAAGGCTTGACAGGAAAGATAGTTTAAACTTAAAATAAATGTTAGTTAAAATAAATATAAACCCTACAACTTACGTGAGCCATTTTTTGCTCCGTTCTAAACAATTGTATTTTTATTACATTACTATTTTAATATTTTGAGAAAATGTATGTCATGTAATAATTGTTACTAAATTTAAGTATAAAATACACCCACAAAAAATGTTTACATGTTTTTTAATTTATTTTACTACAGTTTCCTTTCGTAAAGCACAAGTGTCCCATCACTTTTGTGAGACACTGTATATGATGATTATCTCCTAGTTACCCTGAACGAGGATAATTTTCGAATTTAATGAATGAGTGATCCTATACACTCAGAATTTTACCTTATTTCTTAAATCTTCTGTTCATAATATCACATATACTTTCCGTAATCTTCATTACATTACTCATTTTTATTCTTAAATTCATTTTACCCAGAAATTTTTCAGACTTGTTAGGCAATACTTTTAACTTATTCGATATATTTTATGAGTGTAATTACTAAAACACGCATTTTCGTGTATTATATCATTTAATGTTAGATGTAATTTTTAACTTTTTTCGTTCTTTTAAACGTTAGCGATCTTCAACATATTCTGTTTTTTTAACATATTTCATAAATTTTCTAATCATATAGATGACTTGTATTTAATTTTAGATGTAACATTTCTAGCTTGTTTTGTACATTTTAAGCTTCACACTATTTAATATACTCAAATTTTTAACCAGTTTATATTTTCACACTGTATACATGACTTTTACTTGATTTCTCTCATACATTTTAACCTCCATGATTTCCAATATAGTCCTAATTTTAACATAATTCCTGCATTTTCATATCATATACCTGACGCTTATTTAATTTTATGTGTAAATTTTAACTTATTTTCTATTTTTTAACGTTTTTAGTTTCCAACATACTCTGAGTTTTAACTAATTTGCTATATTTTCACACTATGTACATGACTTTCATTTAATTTATAGCTACTTTCATACGTTTTAAACTCCGTAATTTCAAATATACTTTACATTTCAGTTTAATTCCTATATTTTCTGACCATATATATGAATTTTGTTTAATTTTATATGTAATTTTTAACTTGTTTCGTACATTTTAAACCTTCGTAATTTTTAAAGTACTCTAATTTTGAACTTGCTTATTACATTTTTCTACCATATACCTAACTTATTTAATTATAGATGTAAATTTTAACTCCTTTTCTGTTTTTTATTGTTTTTAGTTTCCAACATACTAAGAATTTTAACTAATTTCTTATATTTTCACATGACTTTCATTTAATTTGTAACGATTTTCATACGTTTTAACACTTCTAATTTCAAACAGGCTCTTAATTTTAGCTTAATTCCCTTATTTTCTTGCCATGTATATGAGCTTTATTCAATTTTAGATATTATTTTTGACATGTGTCGTAAATTTTATACCTTCGTAATTTTTAAAGTACTCTAATTTTGAACTTGTTTATTACATTTTCCTACTATACAAATGAACTTTAGTTAATTTTAGATGTAATTTTCATACTTTTCTGGATTGTAATTGCGCTTGTGATTTTACTATTTCAGCTAAATTAACACGCTTAAATTTCTTAAAAATAGAGATCGATTTCAATTAAGCATTTTATTTTACAACCTTTAACTGTTATTCATATCCAATTCGTTGAATAGCCCTTACTTAGTCCATATTTTATAGTACTATTTTAATTTGCCAATTCTACAATTTATCATTCTGTAGTACTCTTACCATGACGTATCCTACTATTTTACTTCATTATTAGCTTCATTTGCATTTTCAAACTTTAACATTTCCTGCATATTCTGGTATTTCCTTTTAATTCTTAATACCCTATTTATCTGAATATATGTTTTTGAGCTTTTCAATGTTACCAATGTTCAGTTTTGAATCCTGATTCTCATTAAGCTAGTTTGATAGATTACGAATTTTTAGAATGAAATCTCAACTTTCATCCATAATTTTAGAACCATGTTCATTCTTTCATGTGCTCATACAAAATTCTTTCTTATTATTTTGAACGCTCAGTACCTTTTAATTCAATAATTTGTACTAATTGAATGCATTCTACATCACTTTAAATGTGTCGACTATGCAAATTTTTCACTTTATCACCTTTTCCTACATTCAGTATGGATATTTCTGCCTTCATAAATGACTTTCATGCGAAATTGATGATATTTGACGTCATATGTATAAAAGAAATTTCTAAGATAAACATTTCCATATTGAATAAGAGATGAATGACCATCGATTTTACCCATTGGTAACAATTTCATCTCTTGAAAGTTTGTTTTATTGATATGCATTTATTTCTAACACATAATGTTAACACATTTTTTTTAACTTAGTCCAGTTCCAACTTAATTCACTAGACAATTTCATATATAGACTATTTTTTAATTTCTTAGACTAAAATGTTCTTTTCGCAAATGTCAGTTTGCATTAATTTATTTACCAATTTATTTTCTTATGAACGAAATCTTGTGAAGTACTTTACACAACATATATCATTACCAATATACCTATATTTACAGAAGGAACCAAAGAGAGAAAGAGTAAGAGACATTTTACACAAATCTCCACTATAATTTCGAATATTTGAACCTTCTTCATCACAAACACAGAAATTTCTTCGTACAATACTCATCATAGCAGTTAAATATTCCTTACTAATACACACTTAATGAGGAATAACTACTTTTCAATACAAAATTACACCCAAATAAGTGTTACGTTTTCTTATAAAAGTACATCTATGTTTGCATTATAGGAACTTTCTATCCATTTTCGAGAACTGTAAATTGCTAAATATTACCTCTTTCTGAGAGAAAAACTCCAAAGATCATATAAATCATTTAACTTTTCCTGCAGTATTCCCACAATACAGAATAAATACCTTAGAACTATTTTCTTAATATTAAGAACTAAATACGTATGAAATAAGCATTTTTTACTATAGAATATTTAAGGTTTTACCCAAATGAGGATATAACCTTTACCCAATTTAAGTTATTTACCCAGAATTCCCAACAAATGTTTAGAAAATGTGTCATAGAAAGCAATATATTTATCCTAAAAATGAGTCTTAACAGATTTTTATCAGCTCCAGATTTACTATCAGTGGGAAAAACATGAAGTTCACTTTATCTCCCCCTTTTCAGTATAGACAGAAAATTCATGAATCATTCTGTAGTACAATTAGCACTTTACATACATTTAATACTAATACTAAATTTAATTAACTTTCAATTAGGATTTTTAAAGGAAAAGAATATTTATGCGATACATTATTAAATTACTCCCAAGCGTTGTTGTGGAAAACGCAATTAATATCCACGCTAAGAAAATCCCTCTCATTAGGAACAGTATAATGTTCCAATGAATACCAATACTTAAATTACCAATACTTAAATGAAATGTAAAATTTTGTAATGCATTAATATAAAACCTGAGTAACAAATCATTTCCTATAAGCAGTATACGGTTAAAAAGAGTTTTCTTATAACTTATCAACTTTTAAGAAGAAAGAGTAAGGTAATGAACCAACGTTTTTAGAAATTTTCCTTTATTTTTTTAAACTCACCCTTTTGTAGTAACGAGAAAATTCAGTGATACCCCTATTTTATTTTTATGTAGCATGCGCATTTCTCCTAACAGACGAAAATCCAGATATCTCACTTTTCCAAAGATTTAGCTTTAGACTTACTTTCATAGGAAAAGGAAAATAATTTTACTTAAAAAACAGGATATCTTCTACTAAAAGACCTTGAAACAATCACGATCACATCTATATGTAGCACTCAGTGATTTAGTTTCAAACCAAATTTTGATATTTTTTAATCATACAAGTAACGATTTTCATCTCCGAGTTAAACTGTATACGACTGCAACAGCTATTTCAGTGGCTTTTTCATACTCAAATTGTGTAAAAGACTTCTAGTTTTGACTATTTTAATTTTTAATATTGAGAAATACATTGATTATTTTCAGAAAACGCCATTTCACAATCATATTTTACGACTCTGAAACTTTTGAACAACACTTTCCACCATAACGACAACCAGATACTACATTATTTTTTACAAAAACATGAAATTTTTTTTCTAATTCCTCTTCTAGAAATGCTAATAAATTCTGCTATAGAAAGAAGATTCAATTCCTATTGTAACTCTATACACTATTTGCAAAGAGAAAATACACTCTAGATGATAACATAGCATCATATCACCCATATATTTTTAAAAATTTAGAACAATTTCAGTAAGGCAAATTATCTACAGAGTTTTCAAACACGGATATATTTCTGAAAGAAACTACCTAACACAACGCTCATTTACTTCTAAACCATTTAAATAAAACCAAACAATTAATAAAATATTTGAATTTTCGATAAAGTTTAGTACATCTATACAGTTATTTAATTCATGAAGTACCAAATTTTGAAAATAATAAGAGTAAAAACATCATTATTTTAGAATTTAGGAAGAGATCTTCAATAATGAGAGTGAACATATACCGAACTTCATGCAAGATTTTTATCGTTTCATACCAAACATTTCACTATTTCGTAGATTCTAAGAACATAGCCCAATCTTTTTCAAAGAATATATATATCATTTCACATTAATTAGAGAGTGCCATACGAGTTTAATTGCAGGTGCTTACTGAATGACGCTAAACCTTTCAAGGAAAAAATCAAATATTTTTCATCTTTCATGAAAATTTGTGAATAACAATATTTCATAAGAGCTAGAAGACTTAGTGCAATGAAACTGTATCAAAAATAGAAAACTATTTTCCAAAATATGAATTCCCATTGGAAATTTTAGATATTCTTATGTAAAGTTATATCCGAAGTTATATCACTTCAGTCGAACTTGAAGACCAACCAGATTTATTACATGATTTGATACATTTCTCGTATTTTTTCCGAAAATAGAAGTTTATATTTTTCATACGCAAACTATTACAACGAATTACTGACATTTTATTCCCATATTACTTACCATTTTTTACTGCACAAAACTATTGTAAGTTCCATGTTCGAAGCTCAGTATCCATAAATTTCACATAATACTACAGTTACACAGTGCAAATTATAAGAAAAGCTGGATAATCTATATTACACACAGAACATAGACTACAATACTCAAGGACCTAATTAAAGAATACATTAAACTGTTAAAAAAATTAATCACATTTTATATAATTCTATGCATATTTCATATATTAAGCACATTTCACGTTTTTAGAAATGTAGCATTACGTTTTCTAAGACAATCGCCAATACATCCAACCTTATGAAAAGGAATCATCTAAAATAAGAAGGTGGTGTTGGTGTATTTAATTATGGCAAAGCACACTAAGGCTATCTGCCTAAGAGGAGGGATGCCTTCCGTGGAGGACTTTCTAAGGGAAACTGGCTCGTATACACGTTACACATGGGGAAAACCACGAAAACACCCATGCAGCCAGCCCGTTCGCGGGATTCGAACCTCAGACCGAACTACCAGTGTTCAGCGACTTTACCGCTCGACCGCTGGTGGGCCCCTAAAATAAGAAGGGGTAGTTTTATTATCTTAAACTGGTAAACAAGCGATTAGGAAAGTGACAGCCTGTTAAACTTACCACTACTACTTGTTTAACAAGGCCTCACTTCCCTAATCGCTTGTTTACCAGTTTAAGATAATAAAACTACCCCTTCTTATTTTAGATGATTTGGTATCCTGTCTTGGCCAGAAGCGTTCTTATTTTTAAGTGCACTTGATAAATTGAGCAACAAGTGTTGGTGTGGCAAGAAAGGTGAAATTTAGTGGAGCCGGAATGCCAAGATAGCTATCAACCACTGTGTTGACGTGATCAATATTTGATCATTGTCATAAGGGGCTGGATTTGGAGTAAAAGAGTCTTGAATGACATCTTCTATTGTGTTGGCTTTGTCAAGATCAGAGTAAACCATTCCCGACGGTCCATGTAAGGGGGGATTTGCTTATAGGAATTTTTGAGTTTACGAGAGATATCGTACAGTGAGTTATCTTCGGTGGATAGTGTATTTAGAAAATTTGTCCATTTGCTGCTTTTGTATTCCTTGATTGCTCTTTTGATGCTATTTTGGAGTGAATTTAGTCTGCGTTTGGCCTGAGGGTTTCGGGTGTTTTGCCAGAATTTGCGTACTCTATTTTTTATGATAATCTGCTCCCTTATGTTGCGTGGAAGGGGTTGGAAACGTCTGTTGACAAATAATGTATTTGTAGCGTCATTAATAGCTGTTTTGATCTGATTGGTGAAGTGTTCAACTTCCTTATCAATATCCTCTTTACTATTAATGTGAGGGTTGCCTGAGACTGTACTGGAAATAATATTGGTAAATTTGGGCCAGTTTGTAACACCAACTGAGCGTAGTAGTGAGGGGGGCTAGCATTTGTAAAAATTTTCATTAAAACTGGATGAAGCACTCTGAAGAGAGTGCTGGGATTGAGGTAATTTCATGCTGGTAAGAAAATTCCTTGCGATGAAGAAATCAATAATTGTCGATCTGTTTAGGGAGAAATGCGTGGGTTCTTCTGGTGCTAGCAGTGAGTAATGATTTTGATTAATGAGATCAAAAAGTAAGTTGCCATTTCTGTTTGCTCGTCCAGGATTCCAGCTAGGGTGCTTTGCATTATAGTCACCTCCTACTATTGACTTGGGGTGTATAGTGATCAGGCTATTGAGTTCTGTGATGTTTAGGTGATTTGTGGGTGGTATGTAAATACTGGTAATTGAAAATGAGGTATTGTCAATTGTGATAATGACATTGACATTTTCAAACCTGTTTGTGAGCACTGGCTTGTGGAAGTGTGATATACTGCTTTTAACATACGTGATGACCCCGCCGAATCGTCCTGAGAGTCTATCACATCTGTAGGCAAAGTAATTTGGAAAGAGGACCGTCCTGGCTGGCTTGAGATAAGTTTCCTGCACTAAAATTACATCCGGCTCGAGCTCTAATATGAGGTCGCTTAATGCAAATGGACTTTTCTGGAGAAAAGTCCATTTGCATTCCAAGTCAGAATGCTGTAGTATCTGCTATTATTTGCTGCAGGAGTGTTAAATGTGACTAGTGAATTTTTCAATAATGTCCACTATTATTTCTATTTTGTTAAATATTGAAGTTTTTTTGTTTGATTGTTTTTATTCCGTTTTTGATGTCATTCCGTATGACTTTTAGCGACTTGAGACTGAGGAAATCGTCTGAGTTTTGCATTGTCTCTGAGGTTTCTGTCTGGGCTGCAGCAGCTGGTTCTGTGAGTGGCGGGAAATCTTCTGTAGTGTTTATCCAGGGGTTATTGGCAGGCGCCTGGCTTGGGATGAAATTGTCAGTTTTCCTTTTTGTCTTTGGTATGGCCGGGCATCCGGAAAAGGACACAGGATGCGGCCCCCCGCAGTGACAGCACCTTGCTGGTTCTTCTGGTTTTAATTGACATTCGCCGGACGTCGAACGATGTGGGCCCCCACATCTGACACACACCCATTCTCTTGTGCATAATAATGAGTTGTGGAAGAACCCCTGGCACCTATAACACTGTGGAGGTCCTGGTTTTCTTTTAAGTGCCTCCACGGTAACTCTGAGATAGCCGATGTAAGTGAGGTTGTAAATGGTTTTGTTTTGTTCGTTTTTTGGCAAATGCACTAGAAAGAGCGGCATTGGTTTGTTTTCGCGTCTATTTCTAAGATTAGTTATGTAGGTAGCTCCATACCCTTGATTTCTTAATTCTTGTACTGTGTACTGATGGTCCAGAGTGACAGGCAGTCCTCGTATGACAATTTTTAAAACCTTTTCATCTTGAAGTTGGTAAGTATGAGATTTTAACTTTTTCTCCTTAATGACTCCTCTCACATATCTGTGAGCATCTGCATCAGGGAGAGTCACATGCAATTTGTTACCTTTTAATTGGCCTGTAATTGTTTTCCCTGTCTGAACACTAAGCTCAGCCAGGAATTTATCAGCTTGAGGGACATCATCTATAATAATTGGCGGAACTCTGATTGTTCTACTGTTCGAGGGCTCAGGGGCCGCCGGATTATGTGTACCCTCACTTTCACTATCCATTTTTTCCTCATTATTGTCTATATTAATTTCACTCATTTCTGTTTCAAGTACACTGTATCTGTTAGCTGTTTTAATGGCAGGTTCAAGTTGTTCTGTGTCGGAGTTTGTAGAAGCCGAAGAACGGCGCCTATGTCTTTTACGTTGCTCCTTAAATGGTTCTCCATGTAAGGCGTTCATTAAGTGATTGACTTTTTGTTCCAATTCTTTAATTTTTTGGTCACGATATTCAATTTCAGTAATTGCTTGGTTATCTTCTAATACGCGTGTTTTGTTTAAGATGCATATTAGAAAGTGTTGAAGTCTATGTGAAGCATGATAAGTAATTGTTTCACTAGTTAATATGTCTTGGGCTAGTGCAGAGAGTCTAGCGCATTCCTCAACAGTGGAGAGGATGTGTAATTGTTTTTCCAGGTACGTGATAAACTGGTCAGTTTCCGCTTCATTTTGGAAAAGCTTTTTTCTTTCCTCCGGATAAGCAATGATCTTTGAAATTGGTGAGCTAGGTGGTGAGTGCGATATTTTATCTCTATTCTTTTCTGGGCTGATATCTGGTGGAATTGCAGCAGAATCCTTAAAATGATCTGTCATTGTGTATCATGTAATACTCAAAAAGAGTATCGACCGCAGGAACAGGAGAAAAAAACAAAAAATCGAAGAGCCACTTTGCCCGCACCGCGCCGGGTGTGCAATAGGTGGAATCTCCGATGAATACAACCAGTGCCTCTGTCAAGCGCCGACACGCAAGCTTGGAGGGTACTCTGGTTACAGAACGACCAAAATTCTAAGTTTTTTCTTGTTAATCACAAGAAATTATTTGCACAGAGTAATTCCGTGCGATAAGCATATATGGCACAATTGTTTCGTCGATACCAAAGCTGCCACGTGTTAGTCCTAGTAACTCCACGAGACGAGGGGACAGTGAGATGTTGAGATAAAATGAGATTCTAACGATGAGCTTTGTCGACGTACACTCCTAAGTATTTATATGAGCTTGCTATAGGAACTGGTGAATTATCTATTTTTATATTGTAGTTAACAGGATAATTTTCCCTGTATCTGCGGTATAAAACAACCCAACATTTAGCTGCGTTAAGTTTAATTTTCCAATCTTCACAGTATTTGTTGATTAGATTAGCTTGCATTTGGAGTTTGTCAAGAGCTGTTCGAACTTTTCATAGTATAGAGGGCGCTGTTGCGCTAAAAGAATTCTTCTGTGTGTTTACATTATGTAACACTAGATTCGCCGTTGCGATGTCTCTGTATTATTGTGATATATTTTGGTGTTTTCATTAAATATAAATGAAAGATATCGTCATGTATTTTTGTATACCAAATCAAGATCAAGTTTAGACTGATGCAAACTCGTCGAAACAAAAATAGCGTTCGAACAAGAATCGTCAAGTGTTATACTCGCCTTTCGAATTTCGCATTCGTACCCTTAATCGCTTCGTAATATGTGGTGCTGTCGCCGGGAAACATTGAATGGTGGGGCGAGTAAATAGTTTTGTTGAAAATTTGTTTGAATAGAATATTTTGTAATTGTTGACGTAGTAAAGTTGTTTGATGTCGTTGATCTTGTTTGGTAAAAGTTTACAACTTTCGGTTTCGCATTTACTGAATGTTTGCATTGATATTTGGGAGTTCGAATGTATTTGCAAGTAAGAAAATGTTGTGTTTTCTTAGAATTAGAATTTGTTGTTAATGCTTTGAAGTCTGATTTGTTGTTGAAAATTACAGTTTGTTTTCTTAGAATTCTAGAATTAGAATTTATTGTTAAAGTATTTGAGGGGTAAAATTTGTTGCTAGAAATTGTGAAAATGGCTAAATTGTTAAAACTTCGAACTAAGCGTGACACACATCGTGAACAAACTTTAAAGTTAGTAGAAAAGATAAACAGATATTTGGATGAATCAGATATTGACATATATGTATGTGATTCATATTTAGAACAGTTGAATATTAAAATTGAAATTATTAACATACTAAATAGTGACATTGATGAATTGCTGAAAGAAGAACAAGAAATTAAGGATGAAATTAACACAGTAGATGAATATAACGAAAAAATAATACCTGTTAAAGTAAAGTTGCAAAACAAAATTAAATCAATTGGAAAAGTTCCATATCAGTCAGGTGAACACACAGTAAATCCAGAAAATGTTCACGTAGAAAATAAAACTTTGCATTTAGAAAACAGAACTAAACTTCCTAAACTTTCGCTTCCTCGATTCTATGGTGAACCTTCAGAATATTTAGATTTGTGGAATCAGTTTGAGAATTCTGTGCATAATAATTCTAATTTAACTGAGGTTGATAAATTTTGCTATTTAAAGTTGTGATTAGGTGGTAAAGCCTTATCTAGCATTAAAGGATTCTCAATTACTCCAGAGAATTGTAAACAGGCTGTTAAATTAATTTCTGAAACATTTGGCGAAAGAGACATTTTAATAAATGCTCACGTGTCTAATCCTGTAAAAAATGTTTCTCTTCGTAACCTTTATTTTGAAGCCCAAACTCAAATTAGATGTTTAGAAGAATTAAATGTCAAATCGGAAACATACACAACAATACTGACTAACATAATACAAAAAAATCTGCCAGGAGAATTGACTCTTGAATTTTCTAAGCAAAATATAAATAATTGTCATGATTTACAGGAATTAATGAAGTTTTTACATAATGCTATTAGTGCAAGAGAAAAAGCATTCCGTATTAATTCTAATAATGTATCATCATATAATAATTTTCACTCTAACCAACACAAACAAAACAACGAAATCAGAAACTTCCCTCCGAGTCGCAATAATCAACACGCGTCAGTAACAGAATTTATGGCGAAAACTTCCCAAGTTTGTTTATTCTGCGGTCAAGGTCACTGCAAGACTGAATGTGAAACCGTGACTGTACAGCAAAAAAGGGATAAATTAATTAAGGAAAGGAGATGTCTGTTGTGTTGTAACATAAACCGTTTTGTGAAAACATGTAATGCTAAACAGTGTTCATTCTGCTCTGGTAGACACGCCAAAGCTATTTGTTTTAAATTTGAAAATTCTAGCAAGTGTAAATCTAATTCAAAACCGGAAGAAGAAAAACCAAAGGAAATGGAAATTCAGCCTACTATTTCGAATTCAGTTGTAAATGATAGGAATGTGATTTTATTGCAGTGTGTTAGGACAGAAATTGTTGGCCGTAAATCGTCAGGTTTGCAATGTTTGATAAGTTTTATTAAAAGAAACGTATCTATGAAGTTGGGATTAAAATGTCTAGGGTCAGAAAGATTAAAGATTTATTCATTTGGAGCAAAGGATCCTTGGTTGCAAACATATCGCAGAGTTGAAGTGAGACAGCGAAATATTTTAGATGGAACAGAAGTCGTAATACAGGCGTTGGAAACAGATGAAATTTCGAGGGCTGCGATTAATTTGCCGAATGAGAGTACAAGAGCTGAAATGGAAACCAAGGGATTAACTTTAACATGGGGATATAATCAAGCGTCAGATGATAATGAAATTTCATTGTTAATAGGTATAGATTTTTATTGGAATTTGACAAAAGGTTTTGAAAGGTTAAATACGTCTTTGGTAGCTGTAAACACAGAACTTGGATGGTCCTTGCAAGGAAATTGTGGTGATATGAGTAAAACGGCTGCTGTAAACTTAGTTTTGGATGATCAAAGCACTGTGTCAGCTGAACTCAGGCGTTTCTGAGAACAGGAAAGTTTAGGTATTGAAAACAAGGAAGCGGAGTGTTTGACTTTAGTGGAACCGGAGATACTTGATGAATATAATAATTCTGTTGGGTTCGTAGATGGAAGGTATTGTGTAAAGTTGCCGTGGAAACCAGGTATGCAGGAGAAATTAGCAAATAATGGAGAAGTGGCTCGGAAACGTTTCGATGGTCTGGTTAGGAGATTTAGAAATGATACAGATTTTTATGAGGATTATAAAAGGGTAATTGATGATTATCGTAAGGAAGGTATCATTGAGAATTCGTCGTCAGATATTGAAGTGTCATGTTCTGAGCTGTCATTCTACTTATTCCACCATGCGGTCATTCGCGAGGACGAATCTACTAGTCGACTTCGAATTGTGTTTGATGGTTCTTCTCATGAAAGAGGACAACTTTCGATTAATGACTGTTTATTTAAAGGACTAAACTTGTATCCAAATCTATTTGAAATGATTTTTAAAGTTTCGACAAAATACAATCGCCTTCACAGCGGATATAAAGCAAGCGTATCTACAAATTTTGATCGATCCTAGTAATAGAAAATTTACTAGATTCTTCTGGACTGATGATATCGGCTCTAATTCATATCAAGAAACGAACTTTAGTAGAGTTTTATTTGGATTAAAACCAAGTCCATATTTATTAGCTGCAACTCTGAAATATCATTTTGATAAATGTAAACAAGAATTTCCTGATACTTGCAAATTACTATCAGAATGGTTTTATGTCGACGATTTGATTGGAGGCGAAGAAGACTTGCAAGCGGCTTTGAAATTTACGACTGAAAGTGTAGAAATTCTCAAAAGAGGCAGTATGATTTGTGATTATATCTACATATATTATTGATGTGTAAATTTAGTGTGCTCTTAAAAGAGCACAGGTGGGGTGTGTTCTAACTTTTCATAGTATAGAGGGCGCTGTTGCGCTAAAAGAATTCTGTGTGTTTATGTAACAGTAGGTTCGCCGTTGCGATGTCTCTGTATTACTGTGATATATTTTGGTGTTTTCATTAAATATAAATGAAAGATATCGTCATGTATTTTTGTATACCAAATCAAGATCAAATTTAAACTGATGCAAACTCGTCGAAACAAAAATAGCGTTCGAACAAGAATCGTCAAGTGTTATACTCGCCTTTCGAATTTCGCATTCGTATCCTTAATCGCTTCGTAATAAGAGCATTTTGTGGATTTCTAGAACTGGTTAAGATAACTGTATCGTCAGCAAAACATAACATATAAATTTTGATCATCTTGCAAAGTTATCATCCTTCTGTTTGTTCACTATAGAATCACACCTCTTGCAGAATTTAATTCTGCTTTGAATATTTTCTCGCGGTACCTTAATTATTTGCATTCCCATTTCACGCCACATGCCAATGAGCCTATTAATCCTAAAATCTTTCCTCTCCACTTTTTGCTTTAGTGTAGAATCATGTTTATAAAAAATATAAAATAACCCCCCCCCCAAAAAAAAAAGATTAAAAATCTAGAAACTTATAAAAAAATTTTATGTATTCTGAAGTTTTATAATTTCTCGCTATCCCTAACTTTTCTCCAGCCATGTGGCTTCCTCTAGTGAGCATCAAGTTTAATACTTATGCAATTTTCTTATTTCTACTCACTTTTACTTAATTATTATAAGGAGGTACACTGCTCAAAAAAAAAAAAAAAAAAAAAAAAAAAAAGGACAGTCCTATATCTCCCGATCTACTGGGCCGATGGGCCGATTGACAAAATTCAAATTGCGTTCTTCATGTCTTGAAAGCGCGACTTAGGATATATATTAGATTTATATATAGCACTATTCTAACATAGGTATTTTGACACAAAATCGGACTTTTTCTGAAATAACATACCAATTTTTTTACATATTTCGATTCTACGACTCAAATTACGCCTAAATATGAAATTTTGTAAAATTTGGAGCGAAATTTACGGAGAAATTCACAAATTTATTTTGGCACTTTTTTGTCAGTTTGCGCCAAGAATACTTCACTTGGCGAACTTCTTAATATATGGCAACCTAGTTTCCTTTCCCGTGAGAGGGAAAAAAGTCACCATCGTTCCTTTTTTCCAAATAATATTCTTTATATTATATTTTTAATTATAACTTATTATATTAAGTAATTTTTTCTTTTTCGAATTTCATTTTAATTGTTTACGTTGCACTTTTTTTTTTTTTTTTTTTTTCGAATAACTGTTTTAAAAATTTCTATTTACCTATTCGAACTGCGTAAATAAAGGTGCAGCGTTTATTTTTTTTTTTCAAATAGTTTTCTTTATATATATTTTTCGTCATAGTTATTATTTTAGGTAATTTTTAAATTTTTATACTTTTATTTTAATTGTTTGTGTTGCATTGTCTCTTCAGATAATTGTTTTAAAATTTTCTATTTATTCCTTCGAACTGAGCATTTTAAATATATTTATTAATATCAATTTTCCAGAATTTGATTTTATTTATTTGAATTACGTTTCTTTCGGAAGAATACTTTGTAACCCAAACTACGATGAGTTTGAAAACTGCATACTATATTAAAAAAGAAAATACAGTAAAGCACTGTTTTACACGCCTTTCAATGTTCCGTTCAGAAAAGATATATATAAATAAGAGAGATGTATAACCGACATTTTAACTTAGGATGACTTGCATACACTGCTTTAAACAGTTTTATCATTGTGCCCATTGCTTTACACAATTTTATCCTACATTTGGTTTCTTAAAATGTTATTCATATTTTAGTCAAATATTTTATTTTTGAAATCGCAAGAATCAAATATCATAACATTGAAAAGTTTTAAATTTAAAAAAATACAAATACTAAATTTTACGAAAAAATTTATTTTGTTTTTCTTTTTCTTTAAGCATTCTGAAAGTATATTAAAAAGTATCCAACTTTTCGAAACATTTTGGTATTTCTGACAATCATTTTAAATAAAGTTATCGCCTTCCATTTCATAAAGGCCCACAAACGGCCGAGCGGTAAAGACACTGATCACTGGTAGTTCGGTCCGAGGTTCGAATCCCGCGAATGGGCTGGTTGTATGGGTGTTTTCGTGGTTTTCCCGATGTGTAACGTGTATACTAGGCCAGTTTCCCTTAGAAAGTCCTCCACGAAGGCATCCCTCCCTTTAGGCAGATAGCCCTCGTGTGCTTTGCCATAATTAAATAATCCAATCCAATCCTTAATTAAATATAATTGATTTGTAACTTCTACTAGAACTGACGTTAAGAATTGAAGTGCAAATAAATAATATCGTGTGCAATCTTGATTAATGTAAAATTAAAAATATTTGCATTCAGAAAAAAAGTTTTTTGAAATATTTGCAATTACTTTATAAGAAGGATTTATTAATAACCGTAATAATTACTTATTATATTACTGATGATTAGGAATCAGTTCTTGACAATTACATTCTAAATTAGAATTTTAAGAATTATTAGAATTTTAAATTAGAATAATGAAAATACGCTACGCACAAAAATACATTTTAGGATAAAAAATGAGTTGATTTTTTATGTTTTAAAACTTCTTGAATTCATTAAATAAACATCGTATCCTCGTTATTAATTGAATTCAGAATGTTGGGTGTTGTTTATATAATTATTCTTACTTGTCCACGGAATCTGCTGACTTATCCAGCGATTAAGTAGCTGCAGATCATTTCTACATAACCATTGAACTTCCATTAATTCAGTCTCTAGAGGGTTGTATATTTATATCATAATTTGACTTTTATAAAAATGATTATTCTAAATCTTATGTTTCTATAAAAATATACTGTAAAAATATGGATGATAGTACCAGCCGCTCTTTCAGCCACTTCAAAAGCATCAGTTTGTTTAGAAATAAATTGTGCAGTTAATGTCATAAAATTCAAATAAACATCAAACGAAAATTCTCAGTTTTAGACAATTCGATTTAAACGAAGTAAAGTAGCAGACGATAAAACGCCGAAGATAAAAATTTACTCTTATTAAAAAAAAAAAAAAAAAAAAAAAAGAGAGAGAGAAATTAAAAAAAATATATTAAAAAATTTATTTAAAAAAATAGCTTTTCATATAGTATTAATAAATATTTATTACGCATCATTGAGGGAAAAATGTCATATAATTAATTCTCCGTAAAATTTTACTTGAAATTTAAGGTTAACAATGTGACAATACAGTGTAACAAAAATCCATAGACCACATTTGGCGTTATTATCGCTCAAAAAAAAAAGATGCTAAATTTCAAAACGCGAAAATATGTAAATTTGTGTATATCTTCGAAAATTTTGAATAAAAAAGTCTAATTTTTTTGCAGATATGCTTAAAAATATACCTACTTTAAGATGATGGTAAAAATTTTATAGGTTATAATTCAAAATTTTTTTCGAAAAATTTATAAAAATTATTTAAAAATAGAAATTAAAAAAATAAAACACAAAAAATGGGTAAATTTTATTTGGAATGAACCTAAATTTCGAAATGTAAGGAAAAAATCAAAAAAGTTTAATAAAAAAAGATATAAATAAATATTTGCCAAATTCAATTAACATTGAGGAGCTAAAATTTTGAGAGCTAATATTTCAAAAACTACTCGTACGATTTTTACAAAGCTTGGTATTCTGGCATAATTTGAGTCGTAGAATCAAAATATGTAAAAAAATTGGTATGTTATTTCAGAAAAAGTCCGATTTTGTGTCAAAATACCTATGTTAGAATAGTACTATATATAAATCTAATATATATCCTAAGTCGCGCTTTCGAGACATGAAGAACGCAATTTCAATTTCGTGAATCGCCCCAGTAGAACGGGAGATATAGCACTGTCCCATTTTTTATTTTGAGCAGTGTACATGGTTTTGAACCATAGGCACCCCGTAACTTTTAATCATTGGCATTGAATATCAAATTCAATAATAAAATTAATTTAGTGTTACAGATTCTGATCTTTATAAACTTATGTACCGTTAGGGACCTTTCCTAGGCTATTGGCTGCCCGCTACTTTCCTAAGATTGGCAGCCCCCAAATTAAAAAAAAAAAAAAAAAGTGCTCAATGACTAATAAAATTTTTAATTCATACTCACTAAATACTCACGGTGACAAAATTGTATGAAAAGTACGTAAGTATGAACAAGTACTTACAATAAATTTAAGGAATTTAAAATATTTAGTCATGGTATCGCGAGAGTCCGGCCGCGTACTTTTACGCGCTGCACCCCCTTTAGGTCGGCCCCGGGACATAGACATTTAGAGATTAAAATGCACCTTGCAAATGAGCGTTATTATGGATAGGAAACTAATTTAGGAAGCACTTCCGCAGAGAACCCGGTAAATGTAAACATCGCTAACTTTGGCGATAATAGTTCAAACCTGGTAACCCAGCGGATTTATGCTATTCGCTTGTTCGAAGTTTGCAACCATTCTTCTTGCGTTCACTTTATTGAATTATCACTGTCGTTCGCATTTGCAGATTTATATTATTCTTCTCTTATTTATTATTATTATTATTATTATTTTCTGAATTCTTTAACAACGAATAGATAGAAATATTTTCGTAGATAGATGCCGGTTCTCGGTTCGATATGAAAGGAAGAAAATACGGCGGGAAGGGTGAATGCTAATTTGTAACACGGCTGTTCACATTGTGTTCTTAATTATTAACAGCTGTAAGCATGCAGAACTATGAGGTTTCCAACCCCTAAAATAATTTGTTTTCGTAGGCCGCAAAAATATGCATGTGCATTTTAAATAATTAAGTAATGCTTTTATTTTTATTATTGGTTATTGTCATCTAATATTATGAGAATAAATCAATTTTTATGGCGTAAAATTTTAACAAGATAATATATTGTTAATGCTTTTCTAACAGTAACCTTTCAGAGAATGGCAGGTGTGACATAAATAGATGATTAAATTGAAATAAAAAATTTGATTGATTATCTAAGATGGCAGAATAGTTTGATGCATCACCATGGCCATCAAAATTAGCAAACCACTGCTGGTGTAAGGAATATATTGTTTTCTGTGTTAACTGGAATTTAAGACAAATTTTTTTCGTTTATCACGTTTAACCGGTTAGTTTTACATCTACATGCTTATTATCTGTGAATTTTTACTACCATATGCTTAATATATTGTTTTGTCTGCAAACTTGAATTTACATGCACTAAAAATCACGCTTACAAAATTTGACGTTTACGGCTCGGCTCATCGTCGATGAACCGCGAGCTTGGCGAGTAAAAATGCAACGGCGCCAACGGATTCTTTCCCGGAGCGCCAACGGGTTCTCTGCGGATGAAAACCCCTAATTTAGAAGTTTATTTCAAATCTAACATATCTATCTAATTTGCCTTTTGAAAATATGTGAAAGTTCCTTTCATAAACGCCCCAAAATAAATGTTACGAATTGTTTAAATTGCTTTAATTGTATTTGCAAAAAATGCGTCTTATTTATGTCTTAAAACTACTACCTTAGCTAATCAATTTTTTAACTTTTTGCTTATAAACCACATTTGTTAGTTTGAAAATAATTACTATTTCGTAGTCACTCGAAACACACGAAAACTTTTTATTCGAAATTCATCCGAACAAACGCTCAGGTCTTTCCGATTTTTAATAATGCCCTCAAAATTTCAATTATTTAGAATAATGTAATTTTTAAAAATAAATCCTTTCACTGCCTTAGTAAAATGAAGATTATACACAAATAAGAATTACTGATGAACAAATGCACAAAATGCAGTAAAGAGTGATTTTATAAGATATATTTAATCTTTTTAAAGAAGCGAATTTCATGATCTCATGACACTCACAACATCTAAATTTTAATAATTAAAAATTCTTAATGTTAACACCATAGGTTTCAATGTACAGTAGAGCTGCCCGACATGTGGAGACCGATTGCTTATATTGTCAATTTTTTTTATATTACGCTATTTTTATTGTTTATTTCTCTACAATTGCTACCCATATTCATCTATATCTGGCATTTCTTAACGATGCATCTAGTATTTTATCCTTGTACTTGAATGAACTTAAAACCATCTCTCATTGCCCTGCCTCCTGTGAGTTGAAGAGCAATAATGCCCTCCCTTTTCCGTCTGACGTCACAGGCAGTTCAGTTTCAGTTCAGTTATCTGATTTAGACAGCATTTAGCAGCCCACTATAGGCGGAACTAGAATAGTACATGAGTACACAATGAAATTTAGAATTTGGAAGTACATCTGGGAAAACTGTTAGAGTTGGCAACAAAATATGAAAATATATTAAGTTATGTAGTAAACTAGTGATGAACAATCATAATTAAATCACTAATACTTTGAATTTCATGATTTAGATCAAATGGCACTTGCCAAGCTGAATTGCAATGAGTTCTACACAGTGGGTGTGGCTTGAAACGTCGTAGGTCGGCGGCAGTTACGAGAGGAGTCACCCTCCCGTAAACTGACCTCGGCCAATGCTTCTTGAAAGTTAACACACCGGTGGAAAAAGAAACAGTACTTGCAGGTAAGCACAGTCAAATAATAAAGTGAAAATGTAGAATTCACACTTGAAAACACAAGGTCCATGCTACATCATCACAGCTCCTCCCACTGACCATGCAAAGCCAGTTCTGCCTATTTTCTGCATCCAGAAATACATTATTCCTATGCTCAGGGCTTAATTTATAAAACTAGAAGTGCCGGAGCCCTATTGAAGACCGTCAGCAAAGAGGAATAAAAGTAAAGAAATAAATAAAATGACTATTAAAAGCATTAATAATTTAAAAATTAACTGGTTAATTATTACGAAACTAATTATTATTTAATTAATATTAATAATTGCTATTTGTCAATTAATACTAATAATTAAGATTTTTTAGTTATTTAATTAAATAAAATTAATTAACTATTAGTGTTAAAATAATTAAATAATTAAAATTAAAAGAAAATGTAAAGAGATAAATTACAATTTAATAAGCGATTTATAATATAATATTTTTGCAAAAAATAAAATTTTCCAGAGTAGATTAATATGTGCATACACAGGCCCGCGTCAAGCCTAATCGGCGCCGTCGTGCAAATGTCTAGCAAGCGCCTTTATGCAGTGATGCCTTTTGTTTATGGTTAACATTTAAAATGATGTATTATTAACATAATAATATGGAAAACCAAAAAAATTACACTTTATCTTTTAATTTGTCTAAATGTGCAAAAATGTTGTGCTTTGTTAAAATCCACACTCAAACATATTTATTGAAGAATTACGGTGAATACTTCAATAAATATGTTTGAGTGTGGGTTTTAACAAAGCACAAAATTCTTTATTTAAGAATTATATATATATTTATGTTATAAAAAAGCCACCAACGGGCATAGTGGTGACTGCGGTGCTTAAGGGGTCGAGTTCGAATCTCCGAGAAGGCATGGATGTTTGTAAATGTAAAGTGTCCGTGTGGCATGGGGCACTCTAAATATGTGAGGCGAAAGTCTTATCGAAAGGTTGGTGGTAGGGGTACAGGGGTGAGAGACGCTCTGACTCGTACCCCTTGGATGCTCTCCATCAAAATTGGGGGGCGAAACTGAGCTAAAGTGCACTGTCACCTGTAAGGTGCTCAAGGCTGTTGCCAACGACAGGCGTATCTTGCGCTCCTTTGCCACGAGGAATTTCATGGACTTGGGCTGCCTGTAGGCCAGATAAATAAGCATTAGTCAACAACATGTTATAAAAACTGCAAGCGAAGCGCAATTGGATACCAAATATATTGCTGAACATTAATTCTATTATCTTAAAATTAAAAACAAATTAATTTAAATATCTAATAAGTTTCCACGGAATAAACTGGTGTTCGCAGCGTTGTTTACGACAAACTGTGATTAACAACTGAGGTTCAAACTGTGATTGCAAAAGGGCACAAAAAATGCTCTAGGGTTGATATCTAGGGATATATCCAAAATACTCTTTTGCACGCCGCTATGTTAACAACGATATAGCTTAGAGTTTCAACCGGCAATTTCCTCCAAATGTTTACAAAAACTGCAGTTCCTGCATAAGATCTATATACTATTTATATGGCTTTGATTTTTATCAGTTAATACTTTTACAGTTTTTGACATAAGTTGAGTTGATCTTGTAAATCTATGTGAGCGAAAATACGTGATGCCGTTGCGTATGTAAGGCCGGCGCCATACACGCGATCGACAATTTGCTTAGTCCTTGTGTCTACTGTTGCAATGGTAGTAATTTGTGCAACATTTATCTTTTTCGTGATATTTTTTTTTTTTTTTCCTGATTGCTTGTTGTTATTAAAATTATACATAAAAAAAGGTAAGTGCAATTACATATTATGTTAAACTTAGGCTAGCTTTTTTATTCAAATAAGCGGCGATTTGAGCATAATTACTCGAAAAATGTTTTTTTTTTTTTTTTTTTTTTTTTACATGAACCATTTGTTTATTAAACTAAAAATTATTATCTTTCGAGAAGAAAGGATTGACATGTTTACAAAGTATCACTGAATTTAAAATATACCTATTTGAGATTTGAAGAAGTAAAAATATACAAGGTATTCCGAAGTCAAAAACTGGCCATTCTCCGATTTTTAGCTATATGCAAAACCGAAGGAAAATGTTTCGTTATTTCATTACGTCTTAATGCTTACTTTAAATTTGATTTATTTACTTTAATAAACAAAAGAGTAGTACCACCTCCGTGAATTATTTTATATTGATCTAATAGTTCATATATTTTCCAAGCAATGGTTTAAGATATACTCCGTTTTTCAGAAGTTCTAGAGACATTAGGATTTTTTTTTGGAAGCAGGGAAGTAGAAAAATTAGCAACCGCCTTCTCCAGAAATCGAACCACTGACCTCTGGAGTACCGGCCCAGCTTGCAGAACCACTACACCACGAAGGCACGCTAGGAAAGAGGGAGAAATACCTTATATACTCTCCTTTTCAAAGGACGACTGGGGCCTTTAGGGAACCCAATCGCTAAATCCTGGGTGAGGAGAATCATCATCCAACACCCTTTTTAGTTCGGGCGCTATTGTAGAGACATTAGGATTTTTTTGGAAGCAGGGAAGAAGAAAAATTAGCAACCGCCTTCGCCGGGAATCGAACCACGGACCTCTGGAATACCGGCCCAGTGTGCAGAACCACTACACCACGAAGGCACGCTAGGAAAGAGAGAGAAATACCTTATAAAGTAAGGTAAAATATTTCAAACAATGACTTTCCGAGTGTTTTTAAGAAGAAGTGCTTTACGCAATAGTTATTATAATACAGTGAAATACGTTTAACTCCAAAAAGCTTAAGACGAAATATCGGTTAGCACGAAATAATATAAGGGTTCCGACAAACTACTATATATTTTCATACATTTTGCCTCTCTCAACATGAAACAAAAAACGAAAAGATATCCTTTCTGGAAATGAACAAAATGCGGAAGATACCGGCCTCGCAGGCGAGATTTAGGAGGGATGTGAAATAAAAGAGAGGTGGTTTCACATGTTTCGTATAAAGGAGACTAACTTAGCTTTGAAATACCCTCGGAATAGGCTCTGACACGAGCCAGTTTTGTTTATCTAAGCTACTTTCACCTTCCACCCCTACAAACCGCACACAAACATCTCATCTCTCATCAGTTGGCTTTGGAATTCGGTGACGAGTACATCGCAGTTTGAGTAAAATCTGTGAGTTTGGCTCATGTGTTGCACTCTGCATGTCTCTGTCTCTTCGTATGTTGCACTTTGCATGGAATTCAGTGACTCCAAGGACGAATGAAAATTGTTTTCGTTATGCGCGATTCTCAAAAGTACGAGATTTTTTGGCGCCAAAAGAAATGGAGAAGGAGGATATTGAAACTGAGCCGACACTTAATGAAATGTTTGAGAAAGTTTCTGTATTAGTGGACTGTCCTACTGTATTATCGGAAGAATTCGTTGGAATAGTTGATGACAATGTGTATACAGCCCCAATTATGGCAGACAAAGACATTTTGGAGTTTGTCCAAAGCACAAAAAATATCATTGATGCAGCGTAGTGCCGACGACGAAAATGAAATGATAATGCCGCTCCTGTTCCTACGTGATCGGAAATGGGGAACATCATAAAATGTATGCTCAGTTATTTAGACGCACATTCCAATGGTGAAATAAATAACAAAATGGACGACATTGAACAATTTGTTAACATTTTGATGCTAAAAAAGACAGTGCAAAGAAAAAATGTCAGATTATTTTTCAAAAACTCAATAAATGTTTTGTTTTTCCCAAAACGTGAAAATTTTGTATTAAATTTCATCAAGTTCTCGTAGATGTTTTTGTTTCATTGATTTTTATTAAATACATGCTTATACTGTCTAACCACATTAGCGACAGCAGTTTGGCTGAGAGCTACGATGGGTCAGTGTAACTGAACGGGTGTGGGTGAAAAGCGCGGGTATTTTTTGCTCTCGGAGGTCGAGGGTCATTTAGGACCTTTTTCTACAATACTGCACTCACCCCTACATCACTGATATATATGCCCACTTCCACCCCAAAACGGATGTTTACATAAATCTGGAATACGTGGTCGGACAGTATACGTATCTATTTAAATAGAATGTACTCTATTAAACCTAATTTTGTTGACTAATTATATATATATATATATATATATATATATATATATTCAAATATCCTTTAACACGAAATTCTTTTAACAGGAATAAATATTTCAGTCCCCCCTGAGTTTTGTGTTAAACGATTTTTCACTGTAGTTATTTTCTACTTTTATTTTTACTTCCGCTTTTTCTGTTTTCATTTTTCCTCCGATGTCGGAAGAAAAACAGAAAAAATTATCTGAGTATCAGAATGCAATGAAGAAAAAGAAAGTGAGAGGAAGACTAAGAAACCAGTAAATTACGCAGTTTTTCCAAAAACCAGGGAATACCTAAGCTGACGCTACTAGCACTAGTTGTCCATCAGGCGTCTCAGCTACCATTGAAATCAGAAAGAGTTAGAAAGTGTTTTCACCCGAGAATAACATTTAATTTCAATGCAGCTGGTGAAAAAACTGAAGAAATGCTAGTGGAACCTACATTTTCTGCAGTAGATATACGCATTTGCCTGTGCCTGATGATTCCGGATTGCGTAATGGCAAACTGCACATTCGGTTGATTAATGTTAAACGAATTTCTCATTCTGCGTAATTACGACTTTGGCACAATTTTAAAACAGGATAAATACGGTGTTTGGTTGATATTCTGTTATCTGGGCGTAAACAGTTCGGAGTTTTAAAACTTGTTAGGTTGTACAATTATTTATTACTTAGAGGGTAACTATCGATTGTAAACTACTCAAATTTTCGTTTTAGAATGATTACAAAACAGGAAACATTACAGAATATATTAGCTGAATCGTTATTGAATATACTTCTGAGGAATAAAAGCTACTGCGTATGGTAAGTAACTATATGTTCCATTCGTATATACTTTAACAAATTAAAGAATAAATCCAGTTTAAATTACTGAATTAAAGTCAAGGAAATTATTATAAATAACTGATATTAAATATAACGTTTATAAACAAAATAAACCAAAATGAGATGAAACAGAAGCAAATGCATTAAGCACAAATAAATTTCGGTAGTATTGTAATTAATTGTAAATAGTCGATAAGACCCACATAATGAACAGGCTTGTGTAACGGTTGCTTATGCTTAGTCGCTAGTATTTCCTGCCACGCCAACGGTACACCACTGAGCATGCGCAGTAAACGAAATTCGTTAACATTGATCAACTGAATGTACGGTTTGCCATTATCATACTTGCCAACCTATGACACTCAAAAATCAGGAGATTTTTTTAAGAAATCAGGAGATTTTTCACAATGTTAAAAAGACTTTTTAAATGATAAAAATATAGTTTTTAATAATGAATTAACTTTAAGTAGTAACTAATTCTTAAATGAAAGCAACACAAAAATACCTTACACATAAAAAAAATTTTATTACATGCATCGTTTAAGAAAAAAAAAAAAAAAAAAAAAAAAAAAAAGACACTTTAATCAGTTTTCGTACAAATGTTATAAACAGTGGCAGATTTTGCTTTCTTTAAGAAAGAAACTTCATCATTGTGTTCACAGCAATTGCCACGTAGGCCTGCTTTCGCTAATAAAAGTTTTTCTAATGTGCCATCTCTAATATTAGATCTAAATTTAGTCCTCGTTTTCGCAACAACACTGAGAATCCTCTCACACTCTGCATTACTATAGGGAACTGTCAAGATGGCCAACACAATTCTAGACAGTTCACTATATTTTAAAATTCCATCAGCACCTTTCAGTTTTGCAATTAAACTCCACTGGGTGTCAATCGTAGCTGATTTCATAACTTCATCCAAGTTTTCTAATTGTAAACTGCTGTTATGCAGCTGTTGGAACTGTTTCAATTTTTCCTTCCTTTTAGAACTCCTTTCAAGATAATAATAAATATCAACAATGTGTCCATCCACATTTATTGGTAAAGAAGTTGCCCCCTTTTTCAGCTGCTAAATTTAAGAGGTGACAGGTGCACCTCATAATCTGCAAATCAGAATTTTCCTTTCTTAAGATGCCTGCAACACCAGCCTTCCGAGCCTACAAATACTGGTGCATTATCGGCACCAAGTGCTAAGCAATTATCCAGAGTGCCTGCAGTTTTCTTTTAAAGTTTTAATAATTAGCTGTGCTATATTAAAGCCTGTCAAATGTCCTTCTAAAGTGGGAACATAAAGTAAACTGCACTCAATTTCTGAAGCCTCTGGATCAAAAAAAGAAACAACAATTGGATACAGTTTTGAATCGGTATTATTGCTTCCATCCGTTGAGAGGCAGAACTGAGCTGTTTTAATGCAATCAATAACTGAAGATTTATTTTTCAAACCCATTTCTTTAACAATTGCACCTGTTTTGATTCTTGCACCTTGAGTATTTCTTAGCGATTTCACTATCGGGAAACATTTTTCTAAATAAAGCTGCAGCGTGATCCGATGCATTCAGTGGCAGGTTGTGCTCCAGTAAAAAGGCAGAAAACAGACATTCTGCATTAATAACTTTTTGGTCCTTTGTTTCCGAAGAAAAATTTAATTTTTCGTTTTTTTCAAAACAACTCATGTTATCCTTGTGTTTTTGTGTACGCACATGTTTGAGAACATCCGGCCTTCCAACATACGAAGTCGAAAAATCGCAACGACAGGCGGTACACATCGCAAATTTATTACATTTCCTTGAGGAAATGATGGAAGGAAAGTCGACTGTGTACGATTTTTGAAACGTACACGAGTATTTCACCTTTCTCGCAGACGTAACAAAAGATGATAATTTCTAAAACTATTTCCCTAAGGCACGTGTACTCACACAACTCAGGACAAAATGAACGAAATAACTAAAAAGAACGTCCAAATAACAACTTGCTTTGTCCTCATTGGCTAATATATGCCAGCTGACACGCAGTGGAGCTCGAAGCCCATTGGAGAACTGGAGAATGACGTTTCTGGATACGTATAATGCTCTCACTCACAAAGCAGAAGCTATCTGATTCGCAAGGTTTTGTTTTAGATATAATGTAGAGAAAATTCAATTGCTTTCAGACGTCCAAAAGCACTTTTTTTATTCATATAACAAAGTATTAAGTCAAGTTGCATAAAAATCGTGAGAAATTTTAAGAATAAGAAAAAGTCGGGAGAAATATATTGTAAATCGGGTTGGCGGGAGAGCGGTCGAAAATCGGGAGTCTCCCGCCTAAATCGGGAGAGTTGGCAACTCTACATTATGCTTCCGGATTATGCCCAAGTCTATTACTGTGATCCCAATTTCAAGCCTTAACAGAAAATGGTCCTGGATAACCTGGTTTCGAATTTCAATTTCCCAAAAGACAAAAATGGACGTAATTTTTTTAGATGTACTTTCGTCGAATCTTGTCGAACAACGAAAGAGTTAAAAGGGATTAGTTGCTAAATTCTGCTGAAAAAAATTATGTTTTTGTTGCAAATTTTTTAACAGTTTCAGCAACGTAAAACTGAGTAGTTCTGAATTTAACGACTGAAGCCACTTAAATGAGCACTTAAAAATTCCTGAAACAAATAAATGCATTTCTGGAATCTACATCTTTGGTCCGATTTCTTAGAACAATTACGAAAGAATAAACCTGTTGATTCGGAATTTCAAAATTTATTTAAAAAATTGCATTTAAAGAAGCATTGACGCGATGTTATTAAAAGAATTATCTCTGCCATTCAGTTTTTTAGCGAAACAAATCTTAGCCTTCCCCTGGTTCCAGTAACAAGTTATTCGAAAGAAATCATAATTTTTTAATGTGTATAGAAATGATCACAAAATTTGACTCTATAAATTAAATTTTCATCCTGGAAGATAATTCTGTAATCCTTTCTAAATTTTGAAATAATCAATGGCATAGAGGGGGAGAGAATAAAAACTTTCGGAACAGATAATGATTTTTTTTCTAATAAAGAAAATTTAATATCATTTTCATTCCAAAGATATTTAAATAAAATTAATTTATTTTAAATAATAGTGAAGTTTAATAAAAATTAAAAACTATTTCTTTTATCAGTTACACATGCAATAATTAACAGCATTACAATTTTATAATTAACAGAATAGACTTGATCTTTAAATTTGATTTCAATTGATTTAACGCTTTTACAAGATTTAATTTTTGTATTATATAAGCAATACTGTAGACAGAATTGTACAAAATATTACATAAATTTAGAAGCTAAAAATACGTTTAGCTAGATGGGGGAAAGGAAAAAATTTTAATCAAAAAGTATTCAGTACTTAAGAATAAAAATGGGCTTCATTTTCCTCTTCTGCATATATAATTTGCTCTGATTGCAGTTTGAAAAATTTTCAGATTTCTATAGAACACCATTGTTTAAAGGTTTTATAAAATTTTATATAGTTTTGCAAAGCGGTATTTCTGTAGAATTCTGTACTGTAAAAGTTTTATGAAATTTCTATAGAATTTTATAGACAAGCATTTCTGTAAATGATTACCTATTAGGTTCTATGAAGTAACGTAAAGCTTTGTCAACCTCTATAAGAAATTTTGGTAAGGAAACTTGTTTGGAATTCTTTAGAATTTTATAACTCTTAGAAGTCAGAGATCTTCGTAAAAATTCTATGATTTTAAACAGAGCCGTGCTTAGGTATTTTTTTTTACCTGAGGCAAAAAGCCCGCCCTTACCTACAAACAAATTATCTATTAATTAATTAAATCTCTAGACTTTAATATTTAACAAATTTAACTATACTAAATCATACAATAACGCTTTTAATAATTCTTATCATAACTTTATGGAATCCGAGAATTAATACCTATAATAAATTATAATTTTTAAATGAAAACATTAAACAATCATTTTTGAGAAATAGCAAATAACATTGAAATAATATGGAGATGCTGCATTAATAGTCAAGCTTTTTATGCAGTTTAGTTTTTCTTGCTTTTAATGATGTAAATTCGATATCCTTTTTCAAAATCTATAAAAGAAATTTTACGTTATTTAAAAAAATCCGGAAAATGTCACATTACCTGTCTCACAATCTTTCATTTCTCTGAGACAAAATAATTTGTGATTCAAACTGTTTACTTCTCAGATTATTGCTAAAGTCCTAGCTAGTAACCTTTATCGCCTTACCAAAATGTCGCCAAACTACCTGTTACCATATTCTAAAGATTAACTAAAAAGATTACCTAAGTTTAACATAATATGTAACTGCACTTAACTTTTTTTAATGTAGAAAAACAATAACACGAGACGAACTCCTGGCCTGGTTATAACTTTCAGTGAAATAAGACATTATGCTAGCAGGAAGGGGCTTTCAGACTGGCAAGCTCGAGGCTGCCTTAACACAGTTTAAATGAGCAACTCACATTCCACGTCCCCGTTCTAAAGGAATGGTAAAAACATCTGCCGTCAACAAGGACCCCCGGTAAAAGTATAGTTTAGGGTACCCCTTGGCGAAACTTGGCGATTTTTGGCGGTACATGGATACCGATTTTGTGCAATTCTTTGACTTGTTATTTTGGCTTGCGAAGCGGACATTGCGCACTCCTTTGACTTTATCCATGTACACGTCGACCTATTTTCACTTAAAAAATCCCAGAATTGCACAAACTTGCATTGCGCACTGCCTTTACTTTGTCCATGTACACATCGATATATTTTCACTTAAAAAGTCAAAGGAGCACCAAAGTCTACAACATCGGCAAACAAAAAATACATAATCTCAATAAAATACATTTTAAACCAAACAATAAAATAACATAAAAAACGAAAAACATGTTATACATTTTAAGCACTACCAAAAGCAAATATTCACTTACTATGATTTTCGAGTTCGCTTCGTACATCCAGAGCCACGTAAAAATCAAAATATCAATCATACTCAAATGACTTTTTTCAAACCAAGTACACTTTCTGATCGAACGCTTCACATAGTGACTATCTGAGCCTTTCTTCCTACAAACACATTCAAATCCAACTAAACGGTTTTAACACACACCACAAAAACGCTTACAAAACATCCCATGATTCAAAATTTCCCAGAATCATGCACCCGATTACGTCACGATAGGGTTTCCATAACATTCAAATATTCAGGCTACCATAAATGAAACAACAACTTCGCCATAATACAAGGGGTAGCTTAAAGTCTACTCTACCCGGGACCCTCAACGCTGGACAGCAGAACGAAGTCACTTAAACACTGTCAGAGAGACCGGGCCGCGTAAAGGCAAACCGCACATTGAGTTGATCAATGTTAAACGAATTTCGCTTACTGCGCATGTCCAGAATAGAATTTTGGGCAATTACAACGTTAGCACAATTTTAAATGAAGAGAAATACGGTATATGGTTGATATTGTGTTATCTGGGTGTATACATTTCGGGGTTTTAAAACTTGTTAGGCTGTAAGTTGCTTCATTACTTAGAGTGCAAATGTCGATTGTAAACTACGCAAATTTTCCTTTAAGAAGGATAACAAAACAGGAAGCTTTACAAGATATATTAGCTAAATGATACAAAATATGCCATTCGTATATACTTTCACAAATTAAGGAATAAATCCAGTTTGAATTACTGAATTTAAGTAACTGATATTAAATAAAATTAAAATAAACGAAAATGAAATGAAACACAAGCACATGCAATAAGCATGCAACAAATTTCCGTAGATTTGCAATTTTTTAAAACAATAAAACCAACATGACTTAACAGGCTTGTATAGGGTTACTTATGCTTAGTCGCTAGTATTTCCTCCCACGCCAAAGGTACACCACTGAGCATGCGCAGTAAGCGAAATTCGTTAACACTGATCAACTCAATGTGCGGTTTACCATTATGCGACCGGGCCACCCATCCGGCCTGCTAACCCTACGTCATGGTACGCAGATGTCGGCTTTAGGCGCACCCAGGGGGAAACAATGCAAGGATATGAATATACAGTTTTGAGGCTCCAGGTGCCCACTGAAAACCTCAAGCAGTTTAAAGGCTCTCTGAATTTGCCAACTCCATTGACGGGAGTGTTTTGCCCCGGACAACCACGAATATCTGACTATATAGCTCAACCATAACCGGACGAGAACGCCATATAGCCCCTGCCGAGCCTGAAGCAGCCATCGCTAGCAATGACTCCAGGCCTGGGAAGACTGATTTTAAATATCCGTGGCCGAGACTGCCTAGGTACAGATCTTAATCAGTAGCTTCCCAGGCTTTACCTCAGTCGATTCCTGGAGAGGCGTTCAAATAAGACAAGAATTTTTCTGCTCAGACAGGCAGTGAGACAAGCTGCTTGTTTTAATGATTGCACGGCACCTTCTTTGACTCGGCGCCGTTGTGTGCCGCACGACCTGGCACCTATTGTCGGCGCGGGCGTGTAGCATACATTTTATGTATATTTATAACATCCTTAAATTTTTAAAAACCTTTTTCAAATATCTGAAAATTATAATTTTTTTAAAACATATTTTTTCCCCAAATTGCTATAAATATTTTCTGGGTAAAATATAAAAATATCTTCAAAATATTTTTTGTGTAAGATATAAAAATATCTGCATATACAACTGGAACAGCATAGTTCACACTCGTATATATTTTTCGTTCAGTTAAAAAAAATTGTTTTCTAAGAGAGCCATTTGTAATTTCTTGCTCGCAATCTCGTATATCTTTTCAATGAAAATCGCATTACAGCTGGAAATTTAATACCGATAGAAATCGTCCTTGCACATACATACAGGGAACTATTTATCAATGCTTTCTTTGTTAACTCTTGGCGAGAGAAAAGTTTCAGTTGGCGATGAAATACGAAATTGTTGCAACCCTGCAACGCAACTTCGGAGCGAAAAACTGGGTTGGGTCGGAAAACTGCGATCTCCGGCAAGAGCACGTTTCCGGTTCCGAATTTCAGATTAAAATGTATTTTAAATTACTAATTCTCGCGTTCGCGTTTATACAGGTTCGATCCGAACTCGACGATAAGTGCGGAGAGTGCGAACCCGAGAAATGTAAGCCACCTGCCGAAGAATGTCTTGCAGGATTGGTACGTGATCTCTGCGGTTGCTGCTATGTGTGTGGCCGGCGGGAAGGTGAGCTCTGCGATGGAGATCTCTTACCTATCCCGTATCTTAACAGAGGCCACGGCCCGTGTGGAGAGCACCTGGAATGCAGGCCCCGAACAGATTTAGCTCCTGGAGATTTACCTGAAGCTCTGTGCGTCTGCATCAAAACCGAAGCACTTTGTGGCAATGATGGCGTAACGTACAAGAACGAGTGCCAATTGACTGAGGCACGGTACAGATACAGAAATGGGCTGCAAGCTGCACACAGAGGACCCTGCAAGAGCGGTATGATAAATAAATTTCATTAAATCTTATTTTAGCACGCAGGGAAAAAAAAAAAAAAAAAAAAGGCCACAGCGTAAAATCTATTCTTTAGAATTCTGTAAAAAGGAAAATCCATTATTAACCCTTACAAAAATATCTTATAGAATTCTAAGGAAAAAAAAATGAATAAAAATTCTCTAAAATCCTTTAGAATTGTAGCCCAGTTTTCTGTAACCTGAGTCAAAGATCTAAAGAATTTTATAAAGTTATGCTAAAGATTCTAAAGAGATCTGCGCAGAGATTTTTTTAAAACATTTTACAGCGTTTCTAAAGTTTTTTTTTTTTTTTTTTTTTTTTTTTTTGAAAATTGGAACTTTTGATGGACTACTATAAACTGTTTTTTAATTTTAAAGAATTCTAAACATAGTTCCTTTAATTTTTTTATTAAGAAAAAACCTTATAGAGACTTTTGAGATTTTAAAGGCATTAAAAAATCAACAAAAATTTTTTTGGAATTGAAAAGAATAAATTAAATTTTCATCCTGGAAGATAATTCTGTAATCCTTTCTAAATTTTGAAATAATCAATGGCATAGAGGGGGAGAGAATAAAAACTTTCGGAACAGATAATGATTTTTTTTCTAATAAAGAAAATTTAATATCATTTTCATTCCAAAGATATTTAAATAAAATTAATTTATTTTAAATAATAGTGAAGTTTAATAAAAATTAAAAACTATTTCTTTTATCAGTTACACATGCAATAATTAACAGCATTACAATTTTATAATTAACAGAATAGACTTGATCTTTAAATTTGATTTCAATTGATTTAACGCTTTTACAAGATTTAATTTTTGTATTATATAAGCAATACTGTAGACAGAATTGTACAAAATATTACATAAATTTAGAAGCTAAAAATACGTTTAGCTAGATGGGGGAAAGGAAAAAATTTTAATCAAAAAGTATTCAGTACTTAAGAATAAAAATGGGCTTCATTTTCCTCTTCTGCATATATAATTTGCTCTGATTGCAGTTTGAAAAATTTTCAGATTTCTATAGAACACCATTGTTTAAAGGTTTTATAAAATTTTATATAGTTTTGCAAAGCGGTATTTCTGTAGAATTCTGTACTGTAAAAGTTTTATGAAATTTCTATAGAATTTTATAGACAAGCATTTCTGTAAATGATTACCTATTAGGTTCTATGAAGTAACGTAAAGCTTTGTCAACCTCTATAAGAAATTTTGGT